>NC_137689.1:23487815-23545315 GCF_963989245.1 Nansenia antarctica | reverse complement strand
TCTGGGCATATTGTTTTATAGTCGTGCCAATCACCAAAATGGCGACACCGTCTCTTTCCATATGTAAACACATCTGTTCAGGATGGTATTCATTGACGTTTCAGATTGACCGCGGGGAGTTTCAGCAGGAGCCTGTCCTAAAGCAGTTGGAGGTCCTACAAGAGGAGGAGAAGGAGTTCCAGCACATCAAGGTGGGCAGAGAGAAGGGGATTCAGGGTCAAAGGTGGCATTCATTAAGCTCTGGATTGAGGTGGCCCTTAGCCATGGATCTAGGATCTGTGTGCCTTAAACCAAAATCTGATCTTAACCATTGGTGGATCAAAAGTGCAAAAGTGACCCAAGACCAGTGAATTGCACCAACTTCACTTTACACAGTTCAAGAGGAATCTGGGAATCTGGGATTGATACATCAATTTCTGGACTTCTAAATGAGTGATATACTTCTATTGATTTCTTGAAGAATATAACTGGCATAAATGCCGCATGAGCTTAATCCAATGGTTTTACCCAACAGGAACAAGGAAGTAACATGTGTTTTACTGTCACTATTTCAATTCTGTATTTTAAGTTAAGAGGGTTGTTCAAAATGGTAGGTCTCTTATGGTTGTGCAATACATGTCTAGTGAAATGGTAGAAAGAAATGGTAAACTTGTGGATGGAAGCAACAGAAACAAATTAAGTTGTATATATTTTGGTTTCTCCAATTCTATTCTATATATAGACCACTCTCTGACTAATCACACTTGATTATACATAATATACATTTCGTAGAAGCACATATGCTTTAGAAAAAATAGGAGTGATTGAATAACAACACTGACGACTAAAGAGAGAGAGGAGAGTGGTTTTCAAAGCAAGTAGAGTGCTTCTTAGTTCGCTGTAATTTCATTTACAAAGTCTTGACAATGGCAGAATTACTATTGTTCCTTTGAATGGTAGGTTGAAATTTCCTGCTGGGGTTGATGGAAAAGTTCATGACTGTATGGCAGGCCTATTCAATTAGCGGCCCGGGGGCCGCATGCGGCCCAGAGGCGACCCCCGATTGGCCCAGCCATAAAAGCAGAGAAAAACGTATTTCGCGAGTGTTCAGAAATTCATGCAGAAATGTCTACAATAGTAGCCTACAGAACGTGAATATAACACTCTAAACAAACTAAGCGGGGAGCTTAAAACAACAATAGATAATGGCTACAATTAATTTTATTCGCTCCACTTCGAGCCTCCAACATCGCTTATTCCGCAAGCTGCTGTCAGAAATGTCTGCTGAGCACCACGAGCTGCTTTTGCATATCGACGTCAGGTGGCTGTCCAAAGGCAAGGCACTGGAGCGTTTCTGTGATCTCAGAGAGGAGATTACAACTTTCCTCCGCAGCAGCAAGCAAACGAAGGCAGAAACACACTTGAATCGCATACTGGACGACAACTTCATGGCTGATGTCTGCTTTCTGAGCGACATATTCATGAATGACCTAAATGTGGGGCTACAAGGCAGAGACAAAACTGTGATTGATCTTGTGGAACAGGCGCGTTCCAAGTCAAACTGGACCTTTTCGCGGCAGACTTCTGCACCGGCAGAATGCTGCATTTTCCGACGCTCCGCAAATGCGTCTCATCCCTGGCACAAATCACAGATGTGATGACTGTTTTCATTGCGAGGTTGAAAGAGAACTTTGCTGGTCGACTGGATGGACTTGCTCTGCCCGCAGAGGTGATGGGCTTTGCCAGAGACCCGTTCACTGCTGCAATAGAAGGGGACTTATCCACCAGAGGAAAGGGAGTGGTGTCTTCCATACTCGAACTTATTGACATGCAGTCATCCGTAACCATGGCACAGGAGCTTCGCACTAATGGACCTGCGAAGTTTTGTAGTGCACCAGTTCCCTAACGTTAAGAAAGTAGCAATCCATGTGCTCAGTATGTTTGGATCAACATACACCTGTGAAGCAAGCTTTTCACACATGAACACAAGGTTGTTTGTATTTGTATTTTCCTTTAATGTGCTCTCTGTTGTTGCTCAATTCGACTACTTTCTGATGTCTTCTGATAATTATATTATGTATGTATCTGACTGCTGCATCTATATATTGCGGTTGGGTTGTAGTGGTGGGTTGTGGAGTGATGACGGGCTGTGTGTGTGAGTGTGTAGGTGCTTTGTATTGTTATTTGTTATGCGTTACTATTATGTTTGTATTGTTATATGTGAGGACTCCCTCGAAAATGAGAAGATTCTTCTCAAGGGGCTTACCTTAATAAACAATCTCAAATCAAATAAAAATCAGCTCTCGTTGTTCCCTGACTGACAGTACTCTTCACCAATGCCTTCGGATTGCATTGACATCTTATGAGCCAAATGTCACTGCTCTTGTTCAGAATAAAACATGTCACTTCTCACACTAAGAAAGTCAGCAGGGTAAGATTAGATTAGATTAGATTCAATTTTATTGTTTAACTGTAACTGTAACTTGTTTAATTGTGCACTCAAGGTGTATTTTCATTCAGTTAAAAGCACTTTGTGCCTGGGTCAGCTATGACCAACATTTTTATTTTACAAAAGGACTTTTTTATTTATTGGTATACTACTGTACACTTTTTTATGCACTTTAAGATGTGCATGGGTCAGTTGAGACCAACATTTTGTTGTTTTACCTAAAAAGTGAAAAAAGTATTGCTATTAGGTTCTGTTCAATTACAGCTCTTTTATTGTGTTCAGTCAAGTCTTTTTGACGTGCCTGTGTCAGATGTTACCGAATTTAAAAGGAAAACTATAAATAAACTGCTTGTATGTCATTAGGCCTACATTCATTTGTGTTGGTTTGAAATGTGTCATTACCTGGTGCCTAGGCTAATGTCTGGCCCAGCTAAATTTCTTGGTTTTCAAATCTGGCCCAACCGAATTTGTAATTGAATACCCCTGCTGTATGGCAAGGCAAGTTTATTTGTATAGCACATTTTATACAACAGAGGCAATTCAAAGTGCTTTACAGAGAGCATAAAAAAGCTTGAAACTTGAAAGTCCTACAAATTTTTTTTCCAATCTATTAGAATATCGTGGTCTACAGTGTCAAAGGAAGCACTAAGATCTAGAGATACCAAAACGGAATATTTTCCGGAATCTGTATTTACGCTAATGTCATTAAGGACCTTAATAAGGACTGTTTCAGTGCTATGTAGAGGTAGAAAGTCTGATTGAAAGTCATCACAGATGTAAAATATTTGCAAAGTTGTTTGTGGACAACCTTTTAAATGTTCCTATAAAGGGAAGGTTTGATATGGGTCTGTAGTTTGTAGTTCAGTGGGTCTAGGCTGTTCTTGTTTAGTAAAGGCTTGATAACTGCGGTTTTCACGGTTTCATGAAAAATTCCTGATGAAAGGGAAATGTTGATTATTTGTATTAATTAACTCACCAAGCAACTAAATATGTTTTGTTTTTTTACTTGTTGGCAGGACATCAAGGGCACAGATGACATGATTCCATCTAGAGTCTGACAGTATTAAAAAGAATGCAGGCATTATTGATATTATTATTTATGATCTTAGAGAAAAATTATTGTCTGGCGCATGTCTGGCCCTATTTCTATATCATAGTTTTCAAGATTATTAGATAGATATCATAATGGGTTGTTTTTCTCCATCTGTGCTCTGCTCTGCAGACATGAATATTGAAATCACCAGCAATGATTAAACCATTAAATTCAGTATTATTGATGGAAAGAAGCTCAGTGGGTTCATTGAAAAAGATAGTAGAGTGGTCTATAGAAAATTATAAAAAGTATTTGAGGGGAGCATTTAAAAATAACTGAAAGATATTCAAATAATAAAAATTCTCCAAACGATGCCTGCTTGCAGTTAAAACTGTCGCTAAAAAAGTATCTTTGTGTCTTGTCTCAGTGCAATCTATCTAAGCTAATGAAATCGTTACGTATGTCATTGTAATTTCTTCATTGGCCCTGCACACCTGGGGGAGAAAGCATATAATGTAAATCGAATGAGGATGATGATCTAAATGTGTGTTTAATTGACAACACTGACAGCTCAAAGCGTGTGCCCTAGTGCATTATCAAACCAGAGTATTTGGATATGTGAATTATGATTAAGATGTGCTCAGTAAAACCCAAGAGACATACTCTTAGCTTGCATACTCAATGGATTTCCACCCAATGTGTGTTACCTTTGACCTCTTGAACTCTGGGTGTAATCTCAGAGGACCACCCCTCTCCATCTCCCAGGTCACATGTGTTATCCTCCAATATATTCTCCAAGACCTCCTCACGTATGTCTTCCCCAATGAATTTAAATTCCCACCCTTGAGATTCCAGCTGCTTGGAGTTCCATCCCCTTCAATCTTGCACTTCCTAATATAGTTATTTTGCAATAGCCTCGAGCCACAAGTGCAAACAAAGATATCTGCAGCTTTGACAGCAATTTTTTCAGCAGGTAAAACTCTCTCTTCCTTGTACTGGAATCTAACAATCAGTTCATTTCAAGGAGGAAATGGAGCACCCTAGAAAAGACAGAGAGAACTAAGAGAAGAAGATTCTTTACACACTTTTGGACGTGACTGAAATTATTCAGCATATGCTGCTCCAAGATGTGAATCTTCAAGGCCATCTAATTAGCTGACAACAGCATTTCTCTGCTTTTGAGGCAGATTCATATTTCACACCCTTAAAGCATGTCATCCGTCCTTAACATGTTGCACATATCAGGCTGTACTCTAATTTTCTCATCATGTGGGGGTTTCAAGCAAGCAATTATCCAATTCATGAGAAACCAGGGATGTTGTTTTGTGCCTAGCAGTGCTGGGGTTGAGGGCAACCCCAGCAACGTCAACGTCAATATTATTTATTAGAATGTGTTCATTTTACAGTAGGTTAAAAGATGTATTTAAACTTGGTGAATGTGTTCATTATAGTTACAAAACAGAAACTACTTAATAATAATAATAATAATAATAATAACTTGGATTTATATAGTGCCTTTCATAAAACCCAAGGACGCTTTACAATTCTAAAGGAAATGGTCAGACAGACAAAACAGAAAACAAACTAAACAAAACAGAAGCAGTGACTAGGGGCCAAAGGCCTTGGTGAACAGATGGGTTTTGAGGGCTGATTTGAAGGAGTCCAGGGTGGGGGCATTGCGGATCACTATGGGGAGATCAGGATTGTTAAAGGTACAATAACAGTGATGAACCAGAGTGATGCAAATGGATGAATACAAAATAAAGACATTAGGAGTACTATCTTTCCTTAATATGGCTGATAGAGAATGGATGTGTCTTGCTCTTGATTTTATCACGATTTATACAGTCAAAAGAAAATACCTCTGTATAATCCCTAACTTCCTTTCATGTCTTTGTCCACCTCTTTCCCACATGAAAAGGACCCCACCAACGGTTACTACAGTGTCAACACCTTCAAGGAGCACCACTCCACCCCGACCATGTCCCTGGCAGCCAACCAGACAGCTGAAGTCCGTAATCCCGCCTCTGCCACCATGGGAAAACAGCGCGTGCCAACAGGCATGTCCTTCACCAACATCTACAACACGCTGGGGGCCGGACCCAACCGCCTCTACGACTACAGCCAGCGCTTCGTGCTGGGCATGGGCAGCAGCTCCATCGAGCTGTGTGAGCGGGAGTTCCAGCGAGGCTCACTCAGCGACTCCAGCTCCTTCATCGACACGCAGTGTGACAGCAGCGTCAGCAGCTACAGCAAGCAGGACGGCTATGTGCAGTTTGACAAGGACAGCAAGGCCTCCGCCTCCTCCTCATCCCACTACTCCCAGTCCTCCTCCCAGAACTCAGACCTCACACGGCCCCAACAGAAACGCATGCAGACCCATGTGTAACAGCATGGGGCCACTAGACTGGAGAGAGGATAGCACCTTTGGGGGATATCGACGAACGCTCTCATCTGTCTGTCTGACAAACTTTTTTTTTTTTTTTTGGTTTGCACTCTGCCGGGAGGGAGATGATACCTCCATGTAGGACATATGTGCTTGCCAGGTTTTCAACAATACAGTGTACGCTTTTTGGATTACTTGGAATAAAGACTGCATATTCCCTGTGAAGCAAGTTGATCAATTGAACAGGAGCATACATGAACACATGAGAGCCACACTTAAAAAAAGAAAAGAAAAACAAGACAATCATAAGTTCACTCTCTTAAATCTCATCAATCAACAATGAGGACACCGATGTGCTTCTGGCCCCCATTGAATTTTGACCAGCTGACTGCCTCAAAGCACCGATTCATGGTGTTATGAAGATCAATTACAGAATTGTATAAAAATAGCTTTTTTTATCATGGAAAAAGACAAACTCCTGGGTGTTCAGCTGCCCTCTTGGGGTTTGAAGCACAAAGGGTATTGTTAAAAACTGCCCGCAGCAATTACTGTACCTGAGCAAAGGATTCTGGGATGTGTAATGAAACCTCGATGGAAGAATGAAGGGAACTAGCTAAGAAACAAAAAAAACAACAACGACATGCTACTGAAGCAGACTTACTGTAAGGAATCAACTGTAGGTCTAAAATCACAACTGGACAATTTCAATACTCAATGGATAATAGATTTTCTCCCTTTGGTTATTTAGGTATATTCTATTTTGCTTCTCCTTTCATGATATAATTTCCAGTTTATAAGAGGTTTTGCCTTTTGATGTATGCCTTGTGAAAGCTCATTACGGAGTCACAGATCACAGATAAATGCATGGAGAAGTGGATGTGTCATACTGTACATGTACTTCACTTTGAGGTGATGCTCCAAAGCTTTGTTCACTCGCGCCTCTCTAGGTTATTTTTGTTTTTTTTCACCTCTGAAAGGACAGAATCATCTTTACACATCAGAGTAAGGGTGGTGGAGGAGGAGGGGTGGAGAACCAACATCTGTACTTTTCCATTTAATGTGAGACACTTGCAGCAGCTCGTGTGTGCGCGTGCAGATACCCGTGGAGTCAAACACTCTACATTGTTACTGGAGCTGCTCTCATTTTCGTGGCTTTGCATACCTAGCTGATATCGTGTTGTTTACACTGGAGCTCTGTAAATCCAGCATTTTGTGTACTGTGATTGGATCACTGAATGACAGCAGTGAAGATAAAGTTACTTTTGTTTCTGTCTGTTGCCTCCATGATTACAATGACTTCATTGTCTGATTTTCACTGTGAGCCATAGTGCTATGTCATAGACGAACACCTTGCGACTAGTACAGCTAGAATAGAAAGTGACCAGTCGTGTCTACTACTCAAGAGAAAACACACGTGTAGTAGTATGAATGCATGCCACTATCTACAGTATATCAATAGGCCGATCTGACTTGATCAGGTTTGCCTGGGGTCTTTTGTTGCACCACAGATATGATACACATACCATGTAATGGTATATCATCTCCTATCCAAAATATCCTCTCAGTGAATCACTGGTTCATACAACAACAAGCAGAGATGATCTTCTCAGCCAATCAACACCCAGGATTATCATCTGACCAGTCCACTATAATCCAGACCAGAAGATTCATTTGGGTAGTGTTACGACCTGGCTCTGGGCCATAACAAAAAGGGACACACACACACACACACACACCATGGATAACCGAAATAATCAAGAATTTAATAAAGATAACCTAGGCAAAACTATACAATAATCCAATGGGGTATGATAATCAGTATGTCAGTAGTGTAAGTGAGTGAATACAGTGGAAGGTATGGTGTGGAGGGTGTTGTATGGTGTAAAATAACATAACAGAGCGTAGCGTAACAGAAATATAATGGTGCTGGTGGAGAGAGACACATTTGGAGGACTGGAGCGCCTTTTAAATTAACCAGGAGACCCAGTCAGCTGCCCCTAATCAGCCTGATCATCAGGTAGCCTACCTGCTTGTTAAAACATAAACAAAGGCCAGAGGGCCGTCACAGTTGCCACATGGTATCATCACGAAACACCTACTCCGTCTAGGCCACGTTGTAAGGTAATGTCATATTTCGTCAAAATAGAAGACTGTTAACGACCTTTAATCTCAAACTGTCATACCTTGCGCCTCTTTTGGAGGTCTGGAGAATTTTGGATTATCTGCCTTGGATTGAACTGGATGGAGCGATAGGAGAATGTGTTTGCAAGAGCATTGCATGTTGCATTCCGAGAAACCTCCCTCCACATGCCTGTAGAATGGTTGCTTCGAAGTGGTTAGGGTAAGTACAAGCTGTCAGGTAGGTATTAGCAAACATTAGAAACAAGGTCTTAGAACCACTTAAAGCACATTCGTCAAAATTGGCGATCGACTATTGTTTTTCAGTTTCTTACCTTTCAATTGAACTCAATAATAAATCATCTCTATACAGTGCAGTACAGAGTGTACCATTTTGAATTGAACTGAGTGGTGAAAGCTAAAAACTGAAAGGAATTGGGCCATATTGGGTTTGAAAAGTATTGTCAAATATATTCAACTCCCTTCCTTGCAGTACTGAACGTCGTCCTTCAATGCAGTACTGTCTGAATCCTCGCATGACATCTATTTCCTGAGTTTTGTTGGATCTTTGTTTACAAGCCTACTCCCAGCTTACATTATGCTGTGTTGTTACATCTCCTTCTACAGTAACACTGTTTACCAGGGATCCCCCCGGAGCCTGCATCTCGTAGCAGACTGACCTGCTAGGGGAATCACCATGAGCACATGAGCACATGGAGATGCTGACTTTAACCTGTTTGCTCTGAGGGCTCTGGCAGCTTGTATTTGATTCGAAAAAGCAACACAGACGTATGAATATATGGCAATGAGAGTCCACCATACTTCCACCGGAATAAATCAAGCTACTGTAGATCATCTACAGATAGTTGTATTCCCTCCCAGGAGCTTCAGTGAACTACGTAGAGATGCTGGCATGAGGTTTTGCCTCAAGAACATTTCCATCTGATCAAGGTGTTCCTGTTGTCTTCTAACTTGATTTCTTCAACGTATCTCCAACTTGTCTCTACACTCGAACTTTCCTCATACTCAGACTCTAAAGCAACTTTTTTGTTAACACCTTGGAATAGGAGTAGCAAGTGAAATACAAGGAGGAAGAGTAAGGCAAGAGGAGGATCCGTAATGTCGTGGTGACTTCAAGTGATCACTGGAGACTTCTAATATTATACTAAGAAAACAACATTTACTGTAATTTCACTCTTCTGCTTCGCTGATCTCCAACTGGTCTTTTAGCTACAGTATGTGGGTTGCATATGAAGCCTTTCACTAATACTGTAATAACAGCATATGAATTATGCAGAGGAGCCCAAGAGGACTGACCCTCACTGATGTCATCCCAAGAGGCCTACATGACCCTTCAGAACCTTTTAAACAAATTCCATCACCTCTGATCGACAGACGAGACCTTTCTCATGCCGATAGACAGAGGGAATATATTGGCCTGTATTATTTGCCTTTTTTTGTAATTAATAAAAGGTTGAGGGAGGCAGGCATTTCTCCATGGGAAATGAAGCAGTGACATTTTGTCTGTCTCTTAGGGTCGAACGTGGGCTGACAGAAATTCAGAAAGCCCTGTGCACCACAATCGGATTATTTATCTACTCGTCTCTGAATTATTTTCCTTCTTTTCAGTTTGATCTTGTGTTTAATGACGTCAATAATTGAGCTCTTCAACTAGCCAGACTCTTCACAATCTGCCAGAATGGTCATTATCCACAGGTAATTATCTTAACGATGCATACACAGGTGTTTTTTTTCCCCCCACTCTCTTTTTAATTGGCTTACTTAGCTAATGAGTGTTCATGGCACAGGCAAGGACAGTTGGTGTGATGTTTATGTACAGCGCTACTGTATGATTCTCTCTACCACTCCTCTTCGGTTACTCAGGTGAAGTTGTGAGAGTCCTTCACCGCTCCCAAAGCCTTTAAACTCAGGATGCCTCAACATAATTGCTGTCAAAGTTCCTCCTGGGCTATTAGTTCTTTACAGACAGATGTTGGAGAAGAAAGTGCATTTTGAAAACATTTTGAAAACATGTCATCAAATGAATGGTTAATATTCAATTAAACACCTAGCATGGCTAACACCCTCGAAGTAAAGAAAACATCAAATACTTCATTATGTATACAGTGTATCTAGGTTGTGAGGGATATGAAATAATTGTTGACACCACTGGTATAAATTGGAACAAATCACAGCGTTTTCACTTCATGTTTTGCATAGGGTACAGTATAAGCACATCTTCTCCAATTGGATTAGGAGACACAACCTAAAACATAACTTATCGATGGAGTGCTCACCTGTTAAGACACTACATAGCCAAAAGTATGTGGACACAATAATGGTCTTGGGCTGTTTTTCGTGGTTTGGGCTAGCCCCCTTAGTTCCAGTGAAGAGAAATGTTAATGCTACAGCATACAATGCGATTCTAGAGAATTGTATCCTTCCATCTTTGTGGCAACAGTTTGGGGAAGGCTCTTTCCTGTTTCAGCATGACAATGCCCCCATGTGCACAAAGCGAGGTCCATAATGACATGGTTTGCCGAGTTTGGTGTGGAAGAACTTAACTGGCCTGCTCAGAGCCCTGACCTCAACCCCATCGAACACCTTTGGGATGAATTGGAATGCCGACTGCGAGCCAGGCCTTCTCGCCCTACATTAGTGCCCGTCCGACCTCAGTAATGCTCTTGTGGAAGCAAATCCCTGCAACTATGTTCCAAAATCTAGTGGAAAGCCTTCCCAGAAGAGTGGAGGCTGTTAGAGCAGCAAAAGGGGGGACTAACTCCATTGTCCCATTGAATGGATGCACTTTCACAAATATGATCAATTATCAGCCACATGGTTGACCTAAATGTCTTGTCAAATGATCTTATGATTTGGTTATATTTGGCAACAATGTCAATGAGGGCTCAATTTAAAGCATTTTCATGGTGTGACATTGTGATTCTGGTTGTACTTGCCCATAGTCAGTGGGTGGCGAGCTATTCAGTTAAGTGAAACTCTCTTGATAGCAAGCCCTATTCTTATATTCTTGACAGCTCAGCGGAGAAATATTATGCTACTAAATCAGTGGAGATGTGAGAACTCAATGATTACATCCGCCACTGCCGGTGTCTGTAAAAATGCAATATTACTTGAAGAATGTACAGTAACATATCTAAATAGTTACAATTAGCATATGCAATTAATTGTCATTGCATAATGAGTCTGAGAATGACACAATAATTGTTCCTGATTGCACAATCATAGGCTAATTAAGTTGACTTGATCAGCATTTTTAGGCAGCATGAAGACATGGAACAAAAAGAATACCATATTCATGCACAATCATTGGCCCTACGCCCCCAAACTGATTGCATTGCGCCAAATAAGTCACGTCCAAATTGATTCAGGAACATTTTAACGACATAATAACACACAGTTCCCATCCTCTGAAATTAGAAAACAAAATTCAATCAATACCAATAAAAAAAAAAACTGTTAATAAATAAATAAAGAGGACCCCTGCCATTTTGACAAAGTCTGGCAGATTTTCCCCTTAATTACATTTCCCACCATGCACTCTGATTTCTAGTGGGCCATGGATCAACAAAGGTCTTGTTTCTGTTCTACATAAATTATAGGCTACTGAGAGAGTTCGCTGCCAGACGATTAATCAACAGCAAGTATTGACTTGACAGAAGCTGCTTCTCCCCGGGATTTGTAGATCATTTACTGTGTGCTTATTGACATTTTGCAAATGCCGACGTGCGCTGAAGAGAATCCCACTGAGGTAACACCACGACTTCACACAGTTGATGTTGTGTTAAAGACCTGTGGTAGCAACGAGAGGAAACCATATATGTTTCATAAAGAGATTCAGTCCCCATGAATACAACATCTGTTTCATGTAGTCATGAAATGAAATTGTCATTTATAAAAGCGATTCGACAGACAAAAGTATGGCCAATATGAAACAAAGGACATCAAACAGCCTTTTAGATCTCAATTCAAACTTGGCTCATGCAAAAATTGAAAGATCTCCTGCCATAGAAGCTTTTTATTTTATTTATTTTTTTATTATAAATGACATTCTGAAGTTGAGGTTGTAACAAAACTTGAGTACAAAAACATATACATCAAGACAGCTAAGCTGTTTGAGTGACATCCAAGTAAGTGAGGTCTTCAATGTGAATAAGTAAGGGGTATGCGAGGAGCTGAATGAAAGAAGCTGTGCTTCAGTAGAAGCACACAGCATGCATCTGTTGGCAAGAAAGAGGGAACTCAGTGTCAGTTTTCCCAGAGTATCAAAAGGGGTAAGTCGGTTGGAGAGGGGATGATAGAGCATAAAGAGGCTGGGGTAATGAACGAGTGGGGTGTTGTCTGGGTGAGACTCCACCTGTCATAACCATTGAAAAGGAAATGCATGAGTACAGTACAGTTTACAGAATGAAAGGTCCAAGCGTACAATACAATAGCATACAATACTGTACATTTAACCACCAAATCCTAGGAGATTGCCAGTGTCTTCAACTTTGACAACAAGTCTTGATCCAGTTCTATCAACCTCTAAACCTTTACAACCTTCCTTGTCAAACAAGTTTCTCTTCAAATGTCTAACATGAGTGGCTGGTGCCTTAGCGTCCTGGGTTGGTGCCCTCTACCAATGGTGCAGAACAAAGCACAGCTCAAGTGATGCGTCACTGAAAGAGCAAATCCCCCTGATAGACTTTAAGCTGGACCAGGAAATGAGAGGCATGGTGTAGGGATACATTGGCTGTTTGTGGTAGAGGACCCCTTAGACCAGGGGTCGGCAATTAGGTTTGGCCTCGGGCCAAAAAAATTTTGAGCCACTAGATGGCGGGCCCGAACGTTTTTTTTTTTATTTTTTTTATTTTTTTTTCCTAACACCAGGGGAGCCACCCCTCCTAAATTTCGTTGTTTGGTACCTGTACTGTAGCAATGACAATAAAGACCATTCATTCATTCCATTCATTCATTCATTCATTCATTCATTCATTCATAAGTAATTGATTGTTTAAAAATGTGACACGTTCTAATGCTTTGACTTTTCTTTCGAAAAATGTACACATCGCTAGTCAACTAACACAGCTTGTTTTGTGAGCCTGCTAACAATGTAAAGTAGTGTTGTAGTTAACTAGGTAACAATGTAAAGTGGTGTTCTAGTTAACTAGATAACAATATAAAGTAGTGTTGTAGTTAACTAGGTAACAATGTAAAGTAGTGTTGTAGTTAACTAGGTAACAATGTAAAGTAGTGTTCTAGTTAACTAGGTAACAATGTAAAGTAGTGTTCTAGTTAACTAGGTAACAATGTAAAGTAGTGTTGTAGTTAACTAGGTAACAATGTAAAGTAGTGTTGTAGTTAACTAGGTAACAATGTAAAGTAGTGTTGTAGTTAACTAGGTAACAATGTAAAGTAGTGTTGTAGTTAACTAGGTAACAATGTAAAGTAGTGTTGTAGTTAACTAGGTAACAATGTAAAGTAGTGTTGTAGCTAACTAGGTAGCAGTCCAATCCATTACGTTGCAGTATTTTGGCTTGACTAGCAAGTTTGTGTTGTGATTCTCAACAACGTAGAAACGTAGTTTCACCCTTTTCCATAGTTTTGAATAATAAATGTGTGGACTGACGATGTAGCGCAGCCTAGCTTATTCTAATAATTATTTAACATACTTTCATTCTGAATGATTCCCCCCTCCTCCCAGACAAGGTCACATTATTATTGGATTGGTTGTTTGCCTGCCGGGTGAAGTTAGCTAAACATTTAACCTGCTAACTAGCAAGAGAAACATCATGTCACTCTCCAAAGGTGTAAAGAGGAAAGTTGACGGTGAAAACAGGGCATTTAAAGAAGAATGGACAGCGAACTATAATGTTCATCCTACCTGGTTTCATCAACGCAAAGCCGTTGTGAGACTCACATCTTCCGTGCTCACAATGTTCCCTTTCTATACATGCGAGTCGTCCTTTTCCTCAATGAATGTGATAAAGACGCACGAGAGGAATCGATTGATGCAAAAAAAAACTTGAGAACTGCCTGCGGATTAAAGTGACGTCCATATAACCAGATATCAAGCAAATACTGACCGATGGGAGATGCCACTTTTCACATTAAGTGAGTACCAAGCCTGTCGTTATTGTATTTAATAACCTAATTGTATTTTTTATATTTTGAATGAATGGCTCATTGTAATTATTATCCCTAATAGCGTGTTTGCTCTGTCTTTTCAGGAGCATAGGCCTATGCACCACCACCCCTCGCATAAGCGGATTACTTTTCTTTCTTTTCTTTTTTTCACCGATTTTGTTGTCAATGTTTTTCAGAATATTAAACTGAATTTGCTTTGTTACTGTTCATATGTGTGTTGCAGTCACATATACGTAAACATTACGTTTGAATTATTTACTGAGCTGGTGTTATTTTTTTCAAACCACACACGGCTATTTCAGCACTACACGTTGTCCACCTACTTATGATTCACTATGAGGGGTTCAGCGTCAGTGCGCTTCGGTGCACCCCGCTGCCTGATTGTCTGTCCCTGTGTCATTCACTCTCAACATGGATAAAAGTACAATAAGCATTATTCAGGTGGAGGTAGATTCTCTATTCGGACATTATAGGCGCTATATGTGGGACTGTCGGTCCGATATTGTAAAAAAAAAAAAAAAAAAAAAAAAAAGTGGATTCTCAAAATATTCTGCTGGGCCAAATATTATTGGTGATGGGCCAGCAATGGCCCGCGGGCCGCCTATTGCCGACCCCTGCCTTAGACCTTGACGTAGAGCGCCTGGTCCAGTGGAGGAGGTAATAGAGGTTTAATTGTCCAAAGCAAGGGAATGATCAGCTTATCAGTAACTTACAGGCCAAGGAAGTGAAGAAGAGCCCACAGGCTAGCCAACCTAAACAGAAGTCAGTGAAAGAAATGTATTTTTCAAATCCAAGACGTCGAACAGAAAATTACCTGTACATGGAACTCATGGCCGGCATTATTATCATTGAAAATAATAACACTGTGAGTTTGTGTGTGTGTGTGTGCCTGTCCCTATTTAAGAAAAAAAATGGTTTTAGCTCCCCATCAGTCAACTATGCCAACTGAAGATGCTTATTTTCATGCATACCGTACATTGACATGAACCAAAACAGAGTAAATAATTCCACTCCGTGGTAGTTCAGAATGTGTGCAATTACAGACGGGTCGATCGGTTGTGGAATGATAATGTGGGATGTATTTGACCTTCCAGCACACAATACTTTAGTTATTTAAGGGGGTTGGTTTTGCACACCACATTGTTCAGAATAAATGCAAAAAAAGCTAATTTCCTCCTTCCCACAGTCCATGAGTCATTTGAATTAATAAGAAAACTTTCTACTTTATCAATAATAATATGAATTCTGTGCTCACCACAGCCATACTAAAACATTGTTTCTAAAGAAGTAGTCCACCCAAATAAACACAATTATTTATGATTATTTTATATAAACATAATTATTTTACTATAGACTTCATATTTCGTATTTACTTCAAGGAAGTCTATGGGCTAGAGATTATTACACATTCTTGGTTTGTATGCATAGCAATAGCCACTATTATCACCAGAATAAGCCAATTGCATATAATGTTAAGTTGCAGTGTGAAGTCAAAATATGTTGATTACGGTACCTTTGATTTTATGAATATGCTAATAGAAAGCTGGCAGCATGCTGTAGAATGGCAATATTTTACTTGATTTATTTATAAACCAAAACATTCTTTCTCAGAAGAAAAACAACAACATTTTATTACTGGAATGCACCTGCCACTGTTGGTCTGCTCAAGACCCAGCTGCAGCTCTGTGAATTGCTCTTTGACCTTGCTTGCTTGCATTCATGATTTATTCCTACTGACAATGCTGTTGATGCAGTTTAATCTCCCCCAGAAAGATATTGAGTGGAAGAAACGGTTGCCCAAAGAACTACAGGAGATAAACATTGGTTAGAAATGTGTTGAGCAAAAGGATGGGATGTCTTCTTTTACAGCTGTGGCTCCATTAACGTGGATCTCATCAGGGGGCAAAGGTCGAGTCTGTTCCTTTGGAGAGAGGGCAGAGCGCCATTTTTTTTCTACGGCAAACATGCAGGACACCCGTTCAATGCACTGAATAAATATGGTATCCTGTGAGAATCACACTTGCAAACCAATCGAAGATTGGTTGAGAGCTTTGCCCTCATAACCTAAAGCTCTGTTTGCAACATTATGTATTCTGAACAGTCTTTGAAATGCTACATAGCTGACTGGGTACACCGCTCTAGTTATGGCTTCACACCACTTCTTAATAAAATCAGAATGGTGCCGTGAGGAATACACTACTGTACAATGCAAATCCAGGAGAAGAAGAAGCCCCCCACACCATCCAGCTTCCCTCCTTTAGCCCCTTCCTCTCCCCCTCCACCACCCTGGGGACTGGGGAGAATGGGATAGAGCACCACAGCTGTGAGAGTGGGAGATGAGAGAGGGAAAGCAGCCAGATCACTCTTGCAATGCAGTAATGTGATTAAATCGCCACAGTGACAGCCGGGCAACAGAGCCCTGTCAGTCTCCACTGTGTCTTTCTTCTCTGTGATGGCCATCTTCCACTGAGCTTAGGTTATTTGAAGCGGGCAGCGTTCCGTTAAAGCGCAGGGAGGAGATGAGGCCACAAACCATCATAGAGATAGAAAGTCTAGGGTAATATACAGAATTATGCTGAATTATGTTAAGTTTGGTATTTATCTGATGAAATGGCATTTCTTATGCACACTAATAGGCTGGTTGAGAAGAAAATCTGATATATTTACACCTGTTCAATCGACAATTCAATACAGTCATGCACTTCTGTCAGATAATGCACCACTTCTCCCAGACAATTGTTGCAATTACAAATGCTTTGGTATTCACATGTTTATTTATTTTGTTTGCATCGGAACAACACAAAAAAGCGTAGAAAAAAAAGGCCAAATCTGAAATGATGAACATATTTGGTAGCACACCTTTTGGAAATAATGCCAGGGGTGAATCTGTAAAAGTGTGTAAGGATCTGAGGGTCCATGCCAACTTTCCTCAAACCACCTGGTCAGTGATGTGTCGTGTTGATCACAGAGTGTGTGTGGTGTGACCATGTTAGGTCTTTCCTGAGATCCACGACTAGCTCCTTAGTTTTGCTGAGAAACACTAGCTCCTTAGTTTTGCTGAGAAAGACTAGCTCCTTAGTTTTGCTGATGTCCAGAGAGAGATTGTTATCCTGGCATCAGTCTGCAAGGACTCTTACCTCATTTCTGTACGCTGACGCTGAATCGTTATTAGTGATCTGGCCAACCACAGTGGCACATCAGCAAACTAGATGATGGAGCTGGAGCTGTGCGTGGCCTCACAATCGTCGGTGGACAGGGAGTACAGCAGGAGACTGAGCACACAGTCCTGGGGGGGGCTCCTGTGTTAAGAGTCAAAGTGGAGGAGGTGATGCTGCCTAGCTTCACCACCTGGGGTCTACCGGTCAGAAAGTCCAGGAGCCAGCTACAGTGTTGAGACCCAGAGTCCTTGAGCTATGTGATGAGCTTGGATAAGTGTTTGATGTGGGATTTAACCAGTTTCTCAAAGCACGTCATGATGACTGACATGGGTGCAACGGGGCAGTAGTCACTGAGGCAGGTTACCTTGGTCTTCTTGGGAACTGGGATGATTGTGGTCTCTTTAAAACAGGTGGAGATTCCAGACTGGGACAGGGATAACCTGAATATGTATGTGTCCTCACATCATCCGCGTTGATGGTTAACACACCGTTCTTGCAAGCAGCGAGAGCCTGAATGGGGGGCACAGGGTTGTAGCCGTCAGACCGAGCAAAGAAGGTATTAAGTTTGTTGTTACAAATGCTCTCAGATTTCTTTATTTATTCTTTTTTCGTAATCATCTGAAGGCCACACTACAAACCTCTCACATCAGCGCCATGGTATTGTGTTTGGATCTTGCCTCTGTATTTCCTTTTTGCATCACTGCAAAGTTCGTATCTGAATTTCTTGTACTCGCCTGTATCAGTTATAGCCTCAAAATGTCTTTAAAACTATAGTTTTGATCTCATGGACTGTCAGTACTTGCATCAAAAGTGATGATAATCTATGAATTTGAGATGTGTTACATTTATCCAACCCCACCCCTCAACGATATTATCAAACTGAGTGGCAGTGCTGCTGTTTGGCTGAAAAACTAATTAATTATTGTAACGAATGAAAGGGGTTATATGATGATACGATTTACTTGGTAGAAACCTCAGCAAGGAAAACATTTCTCAACCGTTGCAGTGTAACCTTTGAATCTTCAATACTGAATATCGTACCTCTCACACTTGTGGCTCATTAGTTATTCACTTCGATCTAAACACCCATTGGCAGGTTTGTACATGAAAATATTCCAAGATGTCCACATTTGAGCGGTGTGTGCAGTATATGTAACATATTCTCTCGTCTTCTCTGTGAGAGAGGTGGTGTGGATGATATCATAACCTACACTACATCAAACTGTCATTTTTTTTTTTTACTGCATCAGGAGGAGGTACTCCATTTTCTCTGGCCAGTGTTCAAGTGTGATGCATGAGTGCATGTAGCAGCAGCTTTCAAGTGCTTAAATCCATTTGGTGGATTATCACCCTCGGTCTCTCTGTAATGGCTTGGCTTAAGTCCTCCTGCCTATAGAGTGGAGGGGTTATTTCACCCCCCCCCCCTCCCCACTCTTAACCTCTCCAGTGTTTTTCTTTTTCAGGTCATGACCCCAGTCAACCTCTTGGCCCTCTCACAACTGAGATAGGTTCAGCTATTAAGGATCAGTATGGGATGGTGACACACTGGGATGATTTAATTGTGTGGGACATTAAATAAAAAAACTATTCATCATTGCATCCATTGAAATAGAAGTCCATACAGTTTCCAGACAAAAGATATTTGATTTGATCAAGTAATATTTAATTACTTCATTTGACTGAAATGTCTCTACACGGTTGAGAAGCTGAGATGGGGCGGCTGTGGCTCAGGAGGTAGATCTAATGACCGCAAGGTTGGCAGATCGGCGGTTCGAGCCCCAGCTGGCCACATGTCGAAGTGTCCTTGGGCAAGACACTGAACCCCAAATTGCTCCCAGTGAGCGGGCCGGCGCCTTGCATGGTAGCTTGCCGCCATTGGTGTGTGAATGGGTGTGTGAATGGGTGAATGAGAGGCCGTTGTAAAGCGCTTTGGATAAAGGCGCTATATAAGTGCAGTCCATTTACCATTTACCAGAAGGGTGCATAAACAGTATAGGAGATCAGACTATGTGAGTAGAACTGGCAGGACCTGGTAGAAGTTCTAAATCTATTCTCAGCTATTGAGGTAGTTACAATAACCCTGATTACTACAGTTGAGAATGACAGAAACATCCACAGTTTCTTCATTCAAATCTCAAGCGGTGGTCATGTTCTCTCTGTATGGACTACAGGACAGACAGACAATGTGGGAAGGACATGACAGATTGCTGACAAAATAGCTAGAGGAATGGTGGGAATGAAATTAAAATCATTTTGAAAACTAATGTTTTCTACTGTGCCATGACCTGTCTGAACCGCGAGCCAAGTACCTGATTAGGACCAATACCCTTCTGGACATTCCAACACAGTCTCCTAGCAAAACGTGCTACAGTTATGATAGAACAAGGCTACCATAACGTGCTTATAGTACGTACTGTAGCTTGACATCTGCATGTTTCCACAAACCACTATTAAAAGGTAAAAAAAGATATAATCAATCAATCCATCAAACTTTATTTATATAGCACAAGTCATACATTGAATGCAACTCCAAATGCTGAACATTAAAACAATAGTAAATAAAACACAACACAATAAAACCAGGAATAAAACAAGAAGTAGGATGTATCCACACTCTCTGCCACCCTCAAGTAATATGTGCATGTTCACACTACACACTACGTAGTACTTCGACTTAGTATAGGGAGCAGAAGTGGACATGGTGGACTAGCTTAGTACTTACTGTGCTCCAGATCCCATTGATTGTGTTTTGCCTTGGATAATGTTACATTTACATTTTTTGCATTTAGCAGATGCCTTATTCCAAAGCGACTTGCAATCAATATATTTGACTAAATAAGTGAATCAACTATCCACTAGTCATAGCAGGAAAAAGTAATCTAAGGAATCTGTTAAAAATAGAGTTGTGGTTTTGTCGTTTCTGGCCAGGCAATTATCTGTCATTCTACCTCAGTTGTTTTGAATGATAGGATGACTAATTTGAGTGGTTATGGGTATAGGATTAGGGTTAGGTATTAACTTTGAGTGTTATGGTAAGGGTAAGTTGTCAGAGGAAGGTATTAGCAAACATTAGAATTGCATTAGAAACAAGAATTAACAAACAAAAACACTATAATCACTTTTTGTCTAATTTGTAATTGCCTCAACGCTGACTTGTACTCACAACATTCAGGTTGCTCACCAAGTCAACCTACCACCTAGCAAGATACTTCCTTTTGTAGACCTCTGCCGGTTGCCGGTTACACAAAGGTACAGTATGTACAGTACAGTGTATCTGACACATCATTTACACAAGCCATGCATGCTGTTGGTCCCTTACCCGAGGAGTAGCCTGACCTGCATGCGTCATCCCAGGTTCAGCGTTCTGATCCGGGCAGCTCCTCAGTAATGGTGGCAGCGGTGGGATCAGGGGTCAGACAGGCATTAGCACAACAGGGCAACAGGAACAGCGGCAGGGCACAACTGGACATATAAGACCTGACATGGGGGACTGTGTGTCCCCTACAGTCGCTGGCCACTATGTAGCAGAGGCGGAACTATTGTCAGTTTCTCTTTGGTCTAGACTAGAGGGGTTTCGTCTCCTTGTCTCCTCCTAGCCTACTGATGTTGATCATCTGGACAGGTGTAAGGGGAAAATCCATATGACCATCCACCAGGCTGCTTTCAGATATCATTTGTCTCTTAGATCAGTGTGAGGAGGAGGAGGAGGAGGAGGAGAAGATGAGGAAAAGAAGCCACTTAAGACAATTGAGATGCAACCATGGTCTTATCGCTGTGGTGTTCAGCAACCATAGCCCATAATATGGTCTATAGACTCTCTAGGCTCACCGCCTCTAATTGGCCATTAAAAGCACCAAGGAACTGTTTACTAGGCACATTAAGGAAGTCTCTATTTCTCCACTCATCTCAATGATTGTATGGAAATGAATAGACACTGAGGCATGATTAAATAATTCACCATGTTGCATCAGCTAAACTATTGTACATTCCACAGAGCAGTGTATGAGAACATGTTGAGGATCCATGACAATGTGTTGTAGAGATGTTTATCATTGGTTTAGGGATGTCTATGCCTTCTGATTCAGCAGAAATTAATCTTGCCTGTGGCCACAAGAAAGATAAATCTGTTTAGCAATGTTGGAGAGTGGTTCCACTACATATACTTCAACTATGAGTTAAAATGCATTTTGCAGTACTGTGGTAGTAGTTAAACTACATTCAAATCCTAGTAGTTAACTTAAGTCCAGTAGTTAATTTATGTTTTGCGATGTAATGTCGTGAGAACAGCACAGAAGATCACCGGCGCCCCCCTCCCCTCTCTGGAAGAGCTGTACAACACACGCTGTCTCAGGAAGGCCTCCAAGATCTCCAGGGACCCGACCCACCCTGGGCACGTACACTTTATCAGGCTGCCCTCGAAAAGGAGGTACAGGACCCCGGCCGCTAAGACAAACAGACTGAAGAACTGCTTCTACCACAGGGCCGTCAAGGCCCTGAACACAGCAAAGGCCTAAGTTCTGGGCCCAGGACAGTCTGGACGGATTGTATGGCAGCTAGTGCTGAGGCACAAACATGTACATTTCAAGCCTGCAAACTGTGACACTTTAAATAACGTGAAAAAATACTTTTGTGCAATATGACAACCCTAGTTGACTATCTGTGCAGTATAGTACAGTGGATTGTGTACATAGCCTTTATTTATGTAAACCAGCTCCTTACCTTCTTGTGATTTTATTCTTTTTCTAAAAGTTTTTTTTTTTTCTTTCCTAACACCAGGGGAGCCACCCCTCCTAAATTTCGTTGTTTGGTACCTGTACTGTAGCAATGACAATAAAGTCCATTCATTCATTCATTCATTCATTCATTCATTCAGTGCAGTAAGCTGTCGTCACTACTCACTTCCAAAAGAAAACATAAATAAAACAACTGGACTGGTAATCTTTCAGTAATAATAATAATAATAATTCATTACATTTATATAGCGCTTTTCCGAGGCTCAAAGACGCTGACAATACAGGAGATACGGAAAACACAAAAACAGCAAGCAACATGGACACATGGAACACAGAATCAGCGAACGGGGAGGGGGGGGGTGGTAGGGAGGGGGGGTGGTTAGGGGTAGGGGAGGTTGTATGCGTGTCCGGGGTGGCGGTAATGTTTAAAATAGCCACGCAGTGCGTGAAAATGTATGCAGTCCGGCAAAATGTATGCCGTTTCGCAGTCGAGCCCGCTGGGGGCGAGCCCGCTGGGAGTCGAGCCCGCTGCGCGTGCGTCGAGCCCGCTGGGGGCGTGGCGGAGCGCCCAACTGCGCCTAACCAATGTGGGAATCGTTAGGACGCGGCCGGCGTCGGGGAGATGGCTAGGGGTAGGGGAGGCTGTAGGCATGGGAGAACAGGTAGGTTTTGAGGTGGGATTTAAAAGTGAGGAGTGAGGGTGAGTCTCTGAGTGGTTGAGGGAGAGAGTTCCAGAGGCGGGGTGCAGCTCGTGAAAAGGCACGGTGACCGAAGCCTTTGAGTTTTGAGGGTGGGACAGTGAGGGGAACAATGGATGAGGATCGGAGGGTACGGGTAGGGCGGTGGGGGAGAAGGAGGTCAGTCAGGTAAGGGGGGGCCAGGCTATGGAGGGCTTTGTATGTGAGGATGAGGACTTTGAATTGTATACGTTCTTTAATGGGGAGCCAGTGGAGAGAGTGGAGGACAGGAGTGATGTGGTCACGGGAGCGGGTGTTTGAGAGGAGGCGTGCAGCAGAGTTTTGGACCATCAGTAACTGTCTGTTGTGTGTTGAATTAAGCAGTTTCAATGTAGTGGACTACTTTTTCAAAGTAGCTTTAGCTTGACAAACTAGACTTCCTACCTTGTAAAGTAATTGTTAATCTAGTTACAGTAGACATTAGCATATCTTCCCCAACGCTGAAATGTAGTATATATGTCACACAGTCTGATCGATCTGGTCCGCATGTCGGCAACCAATCAAAATGTTCAGACCTTTCTTTTGAAATACGAAACTACGTTTCAACGTTGTTGAGAATCACAACACAAGCTAGTCAAGCCAAAATGCTGCAAGGCAATGGATTTGGTGAGTAATCCCCACTGCTACCTAGTTAACTATAACACTACTTTACATTGTTAGCAGGCTCACAAAACAAGCTGTGTTAGTTGACTAGCAAGGTGTCATTGATTTTCAACAATGGGGAAATGTTTTCACATTTTTCGAAAGAAAAGTCATGCCTACTGCATCTGTTTGACAGAAGGTAAGTGGGGTTTGAACTGAACAAAGACAGAAAAAAATAAGACTGGAGGAGACAAAACAATAATCATGAGCTCAACAACAGAGAGAAGAACGATGAATATGAACTTGGCTTTATGCATTGCAAATCCAGTTCTATTATTGACAAAAGATGAACATCGCAACCACAAAGAATGTCAAAAGAGCTCTGGAGCATGTCGTTAGAATAGTCTATATCGTTGAAATTACCGGTTGAACAAACAGGTAATATAAGCGTTGTGTAACATGTAGGCCTAAAGTTTCTTATACGTTTTCTTGTCCGTTATAACGTTTTATTAGTCATCATTAATAGTCTCTAAATCAATGCATACATTTTGAACTTTTGTCAGACAAAATCATTGAGAAACGGTTACATGACTCAAACATTATTTAATCAGAGCTAAAACGCACAAAAATCATTAAGCCTACATGTTACACAGCGCTTATATCTATTTGAAAAAAATCCAGATGGGAAAAATGTATTTAGATTTTTGGCTTGGACCGGAAGTAAGTTCAAGGACTACAATTTATGACGAAACCTTTTGGCCTATCTTATCCAGTGGGTATAAGGACTGTTCCCCAGTAAATGCTTTGGTTACTCTCTGTTTCATCACTTTTTTTTTCATTATGCCTGTTTGAATTCCGGCCAAAAGAAAAGAGTAGAGAGTGAGAGAGAGTGTTCTGGGAACACACACACAGACATTGTGTGTTCCCTGTGGCAGGTTAGAAAAGTGAACAACTGCCCCCTGGTGGTCTTGGGTAGAAACAGGAAGAACATTCATCCTCTAGTAGTGGTGGGGTTCAGGAGGAGAGAGGTTGGTATTGGATGGACGGCCACTGCTGCTCCTAGAATTGCTAATTACTCGACATGCTTTATTAGGCTGCAGCCAACAAGAGTAAGGGGAAAAGAGCACACTCCCCGCTCCACCGCCTCCATCCTTATTGACTTGTCGGTTACATATTCACTCACGGTGGGCCCACCCTCAGGGGCTTGGTTACCCCACGTGGGAGTGAGGGATTGGATTTATCTCTGGAGGGGCTCGATTCATTAACAACGCTACACTTGTAGCCCTACACATGGATTAAAGGAGCACTCCACCAATTTTCTGAGTGGCCCAACCAAAACAACACTGGCAATATTCTACATTCTGTAGTCAAAAAGATAAGAAGAAACTGTCCTAAGAAAATGACGGCCCTCATGTCATCAGTGGTAATATGGTGCAGGTGATAATGAATATGAGTTGAAGTGCCTGTTGAAGTGCCTGTTTAATCTTAATGCTGATACGTGTAAAACTGTTGAAGGAGTCATATTATGCCCTTTTTCAACAAGTTAATATATGTCTCTGGGGTCCCCAAAACACAAACGTTTTTTGCTGAAAATGCTACTCAGATTTTAATTTAAAGGCATTCTAGCATGCCTCTCCTGAGGTTAATTAGTGCCCTGTAGTAGCCCTGTAGTGCTCAAGAAGAGAGGCCAGAGGAACGCCTATTTATTTGCACAACATGAAATGAGACAGATACTGGCTGGACAAGACAGCTAACGGTACCTAGCTAGCTAATCCAGTTTACTCATTAAGTATTTGTAAGAGCAGAACAAAGGAAACAAACGACCAATCTGTGCTAACTTGATAGCGATGGGCAGCAGTACATCGATAAACATATTATTTTACACCTACAGTAAATACATTAAACATGAAAGAATATCAACAATTCCAAAAAGAATGTCTTAACTTTGGATCGGGTGGCAAGACACACGTTTGGGTGGGCTGAGACCACCCCTCCCCATAGCTAGCACTACAACTTTACCACCTGCATAATTACTTTGAAAAGAGGTTGCTTACCGAAGTGTGTTCTCCACGATGCCTGGAAGTGTTATAAAAACATAATGTTTTTTCAGCCCTCTTGTTATTTATTTCTAATAGCAACCTTATAGCCTATACGTTCAACTGTGTACTAGACCTCAGCCAATACATTGTTGCGCATTTACCTTGACAAGTCTTTAGAATGGCTGCTATTGCGAAACAATTCTCTAGTACTTTTTGCCTGCTGAAGGGAAAGACATAGGCCAATAGGAAAACAACAATTATATGCCGATAAATTACTTGCTACCTCGATGGTGGGAAAGCAAAACTACAGACTGACCAATATCGTGCTGGAAGTTTGTGTCGAAGCAAAACAATCTTTGATCACATTCCAGAGGTTTTCAATGGGGTTCAGGTCTTGAGATTGGGCTGGCCATGACTTGATCTGGTGGTCCTCCATCCACACCTTGATTGACCTGGCTGTGTGGCATGGAGCGTTGTCCTGCTGGGGGAAAAAACAATCCTCAGAGTTGTGGAACATTGTCAGCAGAAGGAAGCAAGTTTTCTCCCAAGACAACCTTGCCATCGTGGGTTGAGTCATACGTCCTTCACAAAGACAAATATGCCCGATTCCAGCCTTTCTGAAGCACTCCCAGATCATCACCGATCCTCCACCAAATTTCATAGTGGGTGTGAGACACTGTGGCTTGTCGGCCTCCCCAGGTCTCCATCTAACCATTAGATGACCAGGTGTTGGGCAAAGCTGAAAATCAGAGAAGATTAACTTACTCCAGTCCTCTACGGTCCAACCCCTATGGTCTTTTGCAAACCTCAGCCTGGCTGTTCTTTGCTTCTCATTGATGAAGGCCTTTTTCTAGATTTGCACGACTTCAGACCTGCCCCTAGGATCCTGTTTCGAACTATCCTCGCCGTGCACTTCGCCCCAGGTGCCGTTTGCCATTCTCTTGGTTGGTCACTTGATGTCATCCTACGGTTGTTGAGTGACATTCGAATGAGTTGGCGGTCATCCCGGTCAGTGGAGAGTCGTTTTCACCCTCTGCCCGTCTGTAGCTTTGTTGTCCCCAATGTCTGCTTCTTGACCTTTTTCTTATGAACTGCCGTCTTTGAAATGTATATATAATATTTAATATATAATAAATACTATTATTTTGGCTTGACTAGCGAGTTTCTGTTGTGACTCTCAACAACGTTGAAACGTAGTTCCGTGTTTCAAAAGAAAAGTCCAAACATTTTGATTGGTTGCCGACATATGGACCAAGTGATCAGACTCTGTCACATATAGGACCTTTAATTTAAGAGGTTGTTTCACAGAACCATATCAAGCCCAGGACTAACAACAAAGTTCAAATGCTTAACAGTCCAGAGTAGCCTTACTCTGTGTCAGGGAAACCACCCTTAGGTGGACACAGCTGGTTCTGTGTATGGTAGCTAATAATATTTTTAATGGGATTTCCACTTCCACACAATACAGTGCAGGTATTTCAAATGGTTGGGTTAACAAAAGTTCCTGCCTGGAAACCGTTTCTCTGTTTGTGTTCTATGCTTTCTTCGGCATTGTGGACCATCTGCAAACATAGTCACAGGTAATTACTGTTATTGATTCATTTCATGGTATTAAGAAGAAGGTAGACAACACTCTAGTTGTCATATTGTTTTTACAACACTGACAGTTTATTTTGCTAGTAATTGTGGTATCAACAGTATGGTAGACGTGCATTGCAAGTAGTAGAGGTGAATCTTTTTCACAATTTCACCCCTCAGTGCTTTTCCGAGGACTTGGGTTATTACTTTTTAGCAGACCCCTGGGCAGTGATCTGTGTAAATTGAAAGCATGCTCTCACACTGAAGCGATATGTGTTGCCTGACAACTGGTAAGATAGACAGGTATTCTCATTGCCATACCCAACATGAGACATGCATTTGATAGAGGCCTAAGGGCCAAAGTACACATACCTGCATATAGAGGTACTCCATCTACTGATACAGAGACAGACAGTCAAGTGAAACATGGGATACAGTGACCAGAAGACCTGTCTGCAGGCGTAGCGTGAAGGCCCAGGTTTCCTTCTTGGAGCTATGGGAGAGCAGCAATGTCGTCAGCCTCTGATTGTAGCTGAGAGAGAGATCTGTGTCTTCAGAATGTGAGACCGCCGTTCCACCACTCTCTCTGATGTGCATGACTAATGCTGAACAAAGCGTATCAAATGCACCGTACAACACCTCTGACGGTAACAAAGCTGCCAGGCATGCCTGATTGCTTTGCATCTCCTTTTGTTTGTCCCTGATGTTTGCCTCTTCCGATGTCATGCCTCGTCTTACTTGCGGTAAATCGTCGTAACAGCGGAGGCAATTTTCTATCGTCAGGGTCAAAAAAGCAAAGTAGGTACCAAATGAACGTCTTCTTGACGAAATGCCGCACGAGAAATTACTTTTGTGCTGTGTCACAATCAAGTGTTTATTTTCCTTTAGTCCTGGAGTAAATCATAGGATGAGTGGAAGTAGCAATAGAAAACTCAATGTTTCACTGCTTTATGGAGTATTTATGTATAACCAATGTAATATAATTCCCTTTTCTCTACGGAGTCAGGCAAAACAAAATTAATTATTATTCATCACATCAATTTGTATAATGGTCAATGGTCTTGCATCTGCACAATCCTTGGGGGTTGTGGTGATGTATACAAAATCACTGTGGCTGCAATCATTTAACCTACTATGAGAGGCCGCTGAGAAAATGTTCTAATAATGTGATATTTCTTTCCAACTCAATAGTGAGAAGAGAAGAGTGAATGTGAGTGAGGTATTAGCAAGGCTCTGGCACCATCCAAAGGCTTGAGTGGGAACCTCCTGTCTGCACCTCTGGAAACAAGATCTCCATCTTAAAGGGATGTTCTGTCCCATCATCTTTTAGCGTGATAGTGTTGTGTCAGCCTCCCTGGCTCAACCTACCTCACACAGACACATAGGGGGACAGAGATTTTGTCTGCTTTATTGTATTCAAAGGTCACTTTGTTACTATGTAGCCGAATACACTTTTGCATTTAGTTGTCATGGTAACACACTGTGATGCTGAAGTGGATTACAGCTTAGTAAAGTGACCTTTCAAAATGTAATGCAGACAAGAAGTCTTTAGAGTGTGGGGTTCTGTCATAAAATGAGTTGCTTTGGAATGTCTGCAAGAAGAGGAGACAGAAGACAAAGTGAGGATAGTGAGGCAACATGCAGGACTATGCCATTTTTCGCACCTTTCCAGAATGTTCTCTGGATCGCTACCTTGATCGTTAACTTGCATTCCGAGCACAGTGACAGATAGAAATCATATACTCCTGGTGTGGACTTGGTACAGAACCTCCTCTCCAGAATGACAAATGTTTCAGTATTCAGACGAAACAAATGTGGATGTAACAGTGTAAAACATTGATAGAAAGGGGATTATAGCAGGACGGTTTTTCTGCCTTATTATTCTCTGAGAACTACATACACATTGTACATATCAATTTAAAGGTGGAAAAAAACCGACTTATTGTTTCATTGTGCATAAAAAAAAAAGATGGTGACCTGTCTGAGAAAGACCTTCACTGAGCTCCAGCCAAGCAAGCCCTGAAGCAGCCGACGTGGCACCTGCACAGCCTTGCATGTTAAATGACCTCTGCATTATTCAGTAGTCATCTTTAATCCATTTAGTAGGCCATAAATGCTACATAGGACTCAAGCATTACTTTGCTCAACCTGTGCTGTCACATCACACGCATCATCAAAGATGAGATGGCAATGGCCGTCTGTCTGTCTGTTGCATGAGTGTTGCATGAGCATTTGTGAGATACGGTATCCTGTCCGACTCAGAACTCAGTAAGCTCCTATATGCTAACCCTGTAGAACTAATGTCTGCTGAACTCACACTTTTCCTTTTCTTTCTCTGTTTTTCATTCCACCTAAAAGCTTAACAATACAGAAGTGGAAGGTAAAGGTAAAGATTGAAATTGCTCTGATCCAATGTAAACTCTACATCAAGTTTGGATTGAGAGCTGCTTTTTCCCCCCACTATGCATTTCTCTTTCTCTTTCCCTGTGGTAATAAATCGGACTATCAAGCAGTCAAGACTTGTGTCAAAAATAATATATTGCGATGACATTTTGAGGACAAGTGAAAAGAAGTAGACACAAAAATGAGTGGAAATCACAACATCCTTTTCAGAAGTAACCCTCCCACAGTGGTCAGAGGTTCTGAGGCATGCGTGACCTCTGTAGACAGAAGCCTCTCTGGTGTCCCTGGCCTGTCATACTGTCAGCTCGCCCAGGGCACTAGTGCAATTTCCTGTCTCAGTGATGTCCCTTCGTGGCCAGGATGAGTGGAAGAACATTGGAACTGTCACACGACGCCAGTATCACTGTAGACTTGGGCTGGAGGTGGTCCTGAGTTCAACTGGTATCCTATATTGACTCGTACATCATGATTATGTCCGTTCATTAAGCCTTTGAGCCCCGGAGTCCATTCAAAACAGCATGGATGACAACTGTGTCATCAGTATTAATGCAAATGACTGTCAGGAAAGTTTACTCAATTAGAAACCAGATTTCAGGATCATGTATTTGTTTCCGTGTTCCCCCCCCCCCCAATCTGTCTAGGAGGTGAGGAAATTGAGGATTTGAACGAGTAAACTCAAGACAATTTGCACAGCTGCTACAGCAGTCTCTCTGAGACATATTCAGAGTGCTCACACACACAAGCTTCACACTTCGCCTGTGAAAAGAGGCTATAGATAAAATGATATAGCCTTTTACTTGCATCTGTGCTGCCATATTGTTGTCTGCACACAGTAAGAAACTGATAAGAAGATGCTGTCTGTCACATCTCATGCTGACACATGCTGGGACAGCAACACAGAGGCTCACTGACAGCCCCTTGTCAGTAAACCAAAACAGAGCTTTAACACTACAAACCCCCAGTTAAAAGCAAGCTAGCTGTGTTATCTTTTATTTATTTATAAGCGGTGCAGGCGCTTCTATAGGTGACATGTGCGTGTGTGTGTGTGTGTGTCCTAAGACATCCCAGCCCACCCTCTCTACAGTCCCTACTACACAGCCATGATGACTAAAACCAGCAGTACTCAAGGTGGCCCAGAGTGGCCTGTGTAAATGACTTCACACTTTTATATCTGGTGATATTGAGGTGAATGATCACCATCAAATGTATATACTACATCTAATAGCCTATCATCTCATATCATTTCAGATTGAACAGTGAAAGCCAACTTAGTCCTTCCCCTGAGATTTGAAGAAAGAAAGAAACTATTCTATCATACATGATATGATTATGCTTATTAAATGATGACATAATAGTATATTCATTATATATTATATTATTGTTGTTGTTGTTATTATATTGTTATTATATTATGTAGCCTATGTAACCAAACACACACATCTTCTATTGCATTTTTTGATTGCTCATAAACCTGCACCGCTTACTTCACCACCTGGGTGTGATGTTTTGGGGTAAGGATGCTATTGGGGAAATGAGATGTAGCTTGTAACGCTGACCATGGTGCTGAAACCCCCTCCCCCTGGTGAATGCTTCAAAAATGATAATGTGTGTATAGTTATTTGATAGAAAATACATAGTGCAGTTTTAATCAGTGGAGTTGTTGGACACCAACACGTTTTTCTAAATATGTACCATGATCATGAGCCCATCATTATTATTATTTTATTAATTAATTAAATTATTGCATGAGTTGTCGATGACGCAGAGTTTTTACGACAGTCAGATCGGAAGTGGGTCCAGGATGCCGGTCTGCACGCCGACATCTGCGTGGACTTTCAGCACTCTGAAACTTCTTAGCAGAGCAGTGGAGTTGGCGCTTTCACTCCGACCCGGCAAACCTCGAAGTCTTTCACTCGGTCGAATATCCCGTTATCAGACAAACAACCCTGTGCAGAGGAAAGGTCTAACTGGACGTCCTTGTCATTACTTCTTCAACAAGACAATGTCATCTTCATCGCGGTCAGACGCGGGCATGACCCAGAGAATGGTGTGGGTGGATCTCGAGGTACAGTAGCTAACAGTGATCAGAACCAGATTTGACTAGACATGCCCATTCAAGACAAGCGACACATGCAATGCAGTAGCTAATTAACGGTAGTTTGCTAGCTACCTACCTATCCTGCAAATCTTTGCCCACAAGTTGAGGCTAGCTGTGTAGTTTCCTCTAGTTGCCATAACATAATGCTAGACTCGAGTGCAGTCTTACTAGATAGGTTGATAGCCAGCTAGGGGTATTGAAAGCAGGTGCTAGCTCGCTATCTACGATCACCACTCCCACGCATGCTATCTTGCCTAATGATTGTTACTGCAGCCTAGTATATCCTTCCGGATGCTAATGCTAAGCTAGCAATGAAAGAACTCCATTCTGCTGTTAGTATGAGCTAACATGAATGGAGCTTATTTATTCTTGGAGGGGATTTCAACCATTCCAGCCTGAGAAATGTAGCCTACTCCCAAAATTCCACCAACATGAATCTAATATCGTCCCATTGAGCTCTTCAGTTCATGGTTAATGTCAGAGCAAATGTCTGTAGGTATGACATTATGTTTGTATGACTAACCTTAATGTCTATGTAACTGCTATGATACAGTCTCCTCAACACTGACATCATTGAGAATCCTCACGTGTCATATTATGTCATATTAATGAGATATAGTTGACAGGTTTAATAGGTTCGTATCATATAATACGACACGGGAGGATAAACCAACTAAGTCAGCATCAGCAATCATTCTTTTTCATTGTCTGATTATCTTTCCTTAGTACCTCAAAATTATCTTGCTTGCAATGCAGAAAAATGTGTGCTTCTATCTTTTTTGGGGGGGTATTTTAACCTGAATGAGACCAGAGCAGAATGATGCTGCTTTTGCTATGCTGCTGCTGTGTGGTTTAGATGAGAATGTCTTCAAAGTGCTGAATCTCTTTCTCTTCTCTATTTTCCAGATGACAGGCCTTGATATTGACAAGGACCAGATCATTGAGATGGCGTGCCTCATAACTGACTCAGAACTAAATGTTTTGGCCGAGGTACTGTAATCCGCAGACTTCTCGGTTGGCTGTGTTCTGCTCTTTGCGTTATGGAGAATAATGTTTGAAATCTGTTGACAGGGTCCCAATTTGATAATCAACCAATGCGATGAACTGCTGGACGGAATGTCAGACTGGTGTACAGAGCATCATGGCAAGGTAAGGAGTGTGTTGAGAAGCGTTTATGTTCAGTGCCTGAGTGCAAGGGGATCTGAGCTTCCGGGCCAACCTTGAAAGCAACACGGCCCTAGTACTCTGTTAACCCCTAGTACCCTAGTACTCTGTTAACCCCTGCAACTAAGATAAAACACAAGATCATTTCACTGATAATATTAAGCTCTGCTGCTACCCCAAATCCTCTTAAGACTCCAGCACTCACGGCCCAGCTCTTTCTTCCCAGTCAGGGTTGACGCAGGCTGTCAAGGACAGTAAGATCAGCCTGCAGCAGGCGGAGTATGAGTTCCTGTCCTTCATCAGACAGCACACCCCACCGGGACATTGCCCCCTCGCAGGTGAGTGACCCCCTGGAAGGTGAGTGACTCTGTGTCCAGACAGGTGAGTGACTCTGTGTCCAGACAGGTGAGTGACTCCTTGTCCAGACAGGTGAGTGACTCCTTGTCCAGACAGGTGAGTGACTCCTTGTCCAGACAGGTGAGTGACTCTGTGTCCAGACAGGTGAGTGGCTCCTTGTCCAGACAGGTGAGTGGCGCTGCGACCTAGCAGGACACCAAACATTGTATGTGTCGGTTCACCCCAGGATATCTTAACAAGTTGGCACTGGATTGCATTATCAAAACGGACTTGTGTTTATTCATGTGAAGATACGCTAAAAGTACTGCTTAAGTGCTGAATTTACACACTATGCTTTCGCTTACGCTTTTAACAAGGGTGACAGAGATATTCACTATTTCATTGCTAAATATTTAAGTTGCTATGGAATGTTTACATGGTGGTGCAGCTGGCCCTCTTATGAGTTCTCTTATGAGAACACTGCACTGTCATAAACCTCACCATGACACCAGTCTAAGCCTTTTTCCAATTACCATTATCATGTTTTGTCATTCTGTTCAATTAATGTTCACAGTCTCCATGACACGCATCTAGGCTTTTGTCACTGACAGCCTGGGAAATAAAGGATGTTTGACTTCTATTTTGGAGGAAGGATGGTAGACTCAGCAAGTGATGGATGATTGGATGTTGATGCAGCCCTGGCTGGTGTTTCTCTCTCCAGGTAACTCAGTGCACGCTGACAAGAAGTTCCTGGACAAGTACATGCCTCAGTTCATGCACCACCTCCACTATAGGATCATCGACGTCAGCACCATCAAGGAGCTCTGCAGGTGTGTGCGTGTGCGTGTCCGTGTCCGTGTCCGTCCGTGTGTGTCCGTGCGTGCGTGCGTGTGTGTGTGTTGACATTGCCCAGTCAAAGTGTGGAAATGAAGCAGCCTAGGTGTTGTATTCCTCTTATCGGGTATCACTGACAACGTTCTCACCCTTTAGCTGCTTACCTGTAGTGATTTTTCCCACGGTTTTGGAATTTAAACCAAATGCCCTATCAGGTCCAGGTGTGATGGTATCTGTCTTTTTAGGAATAGTATTTGACTATTTTCCAAACTACACTCTCACTCTCTCTCTTAGCCAGGATCTTAATCTATTGTGCCCAGAGACACATTCACAATGAGGGGGGATAAGGCAGTAAATAGGAGTGGAGTTACAGGCCCAAGCGGTGTTGCGTGGAGCATTATTCGCTTTTTGTTCGCCGGGTTTCAACTGTTAAATAGGTACTTTCCTAATTTCAAAGGTCTCGCTGATTTTTGTTATGGTGAAATGTGGTGCTATTTACTCAAGGCATTCATCGGGTCCTTTTCAATTTAAGCGACTGGCATATAACAGACCCAATTTGTTAAGGAATTATCCTGATAGTGTCGAATAACCCTAGACCGTTGGAACAATGAGGTATTGATAAGTTTTGGTGATTTCTGGGTTTCCTTGCTTCACAATAGCAGAGTAGGTGTACAATTCATTGAGTCTTGAAAGAGATTGATTTGTGTTTTCTCCTTTTTCAGACGGTGGTTTCCAGAGGAGTACAAGCTCACACCACATAAGAAAGCTTCCCACAGGCAAGTCTGACAAGTATTTGCAAAGTTGTGCAACTTTTAGCACAGTACCTTAGTACATGCGTTAAGGACATGCTACAGGATTTCTGTATCATTTCAGCCATTAGTTCTAAAATGAGCGCTCACGAGCCAAAAAGGGTCCCTGAAATAGACTAATATTGTCAAGAAATGACCTGATTGGTCAGAGAAGGGCACACCTCCCCACTCCCATGAGAAAAAGCTTATTTTGTTGGTCTTAAACGGAGGACTGTGTGGTCTGATAAGATAAGAAATGGATTAACATTATATGAACCACACAGTCAACACTAAAGCAAGGGTTTGATGTTAATTAGTGCCAATCCTGTAGCATCTCTTTAAGTACAATACAGTCATATTCATCATGTAATTAGAGCATTATTAAGTAAGGAGTGCACAGTCCATTAGAAGCATAGGATCAATGTACAACACATGATGTATGTTTAATGATAAAGGGTCAGTTTAGAGTGTATGGGATACAGTAGTGTTAGAAGTAATGCAATATATAAGAATCAGAATCCCTGAAATAAAGATGTTTCTTTTTCCTCCAGAGCATTAACCGACATTCAGGAGAGCATCAAGGAACTGCAGTTCTACAGAGCGAATGTTTTCAAAGCACAAAAAGTGGAAAAGACGCGCAAGACAATAGAAAATGGAGACAGTATGAAGAGTGTGTGAGAGTCTCTTCCAGGGTTTGGATGAGGTTAGGTTTTACGAGGGGGATGGGAATCTTCAATGTTCTATGCACAGCTGGATGTAAACATGAATTCCTCAGTGTGTGAGTGTGTCAGCCAAAGAGAGCAGCATTCATTTTTTTCAAAGTTCCACCCTTACCTAAGCCTGTTTTTAGTTCCTGTTTCAGTGTGTGTTCAGCTGCTAAATAAAGAGTGGCTTCCAGGTTAAAATGTGTAATATGAGCATTTCATTGTTTGGAAAAAGGTTTCTGCATTCAGTCCTCCCCCCCCCCCCCCTCCATTGTTTTATACCTGTGAAAATGAAACATTTTTTGGGATTTTCCTTGTTGAGTTTTGTCGTTTTGCCTTACTTAAAGACAATAAACCGTCATTCAGAGGAACATCTTGAGCATTGTGGTTCTTTCAGGGCAAAAATTGCAACCGGAAGTCAGTGAGCTGTTGAGAGAGGAGCACACCACTAGATGGCAGTACAACACAAAGACAGGAGATACAGTAGCACAGTCATTGGCCCTTTCACAATGGTTAGAAACTCAATTCCTCACATTCTCTCTTTTGTCCTTCACTCACTTCCTGTTCAAGAAGCATTGTGGGAGAATATTTAAGCGGAGGTACCTAAGTCTTAGGATGGGTTGTGAGTAGGAAACGGGCCAAGGACGGAGGAGTGGGAGTGAGGTATAACGTTTCTAGCCATTGAGAAAGAGTCACAGTATTGAGGTATTCAATGTTGGTGAATTTCAATGATGGCCTCACAGTAAACACGAAACTGACAGTTGATGAGTGGAGTTTGTTTTGACCCAGACCTAAGGGTCACACAAGATCTGAGGTCATCTCAATTCCTGTCAATGAGAAGAGAGGACTGATGTATCTTCTCTGTCCATCAGATTACTAGAGGTTGTGAAAGGTCATAGTTTGTTCTTTCTACATATCCATTGACTGGCTTTATTTAAAATGGCTGCATACCAAATAATAATTTCAGACATTAGTATGTACATGCTCTTAGTTTTTCCTAAAACAATATATAAAGAAAAAAAATGGACAAGGAAATATAACAACGGAAGATGAGGAACTATGTTGTGCTGTGAATGTTCTAGTAGTAACCTGGTTGTTCAGTAGATCCTGGTTGTTCAGTGATTGTTGTTCAGTAGATCCTGGTTGTTCAGTGATTGTTGTTCAGTAGATCTTGGTTGTTCAGTAGATCCTCAGTGGAGGCTCCTCCATAGAGGTGGAGGAGGCCTGGCCTCCCCAATAATTTGAGAGAAGAGAGAGAGATTTAAAAAAGCAATAATTATATTTATTTATTTAACAAAAAACATGTATATATATTAATATTATTTCCGTTTTGTTCATAAATCTGAAGTTTTCCATGGCTAAAACCCAATATTGCAATTGTAAAGCACCTACAGGCCAGAATCCCTATACGTTTGTATTGAGGGAGGCCAGGCCTCCCCCAGGAAAGTGGTTTCTCATAGAAGTCAATGTAATGCAATTTTTTTCATGGCAATATGTGATTGGCCAAATCACTGAAAATGGGTGGGCAGAGGAGGCCTGGCCTCACCATGCATTGAGTCCAGGGCTGAAAGATTGACATTTTGTTCGTCCAATCACATGAAGCCATTTTGAGAATTCACCAGTCACTTCAGTCAAAGAAACACTCGCCACGAGTGTCCTATCAACTTGTCCTTTGCAGGCCACGTCTAGAACACCCATGGCTATTATCCCTGAAGATAATAGCTCATTTGGCCAAATACTTTTGCTTAAAATGACCTCGGAAGTCGGCGAGATTCTGGCGCGATTTATACATCGAATAGGTAGACAACATTTAGGATTTATTTAACAGTTTTATTTTTAATGTAGTCGATTTAATATTCTTCTATAAGAACAGGGAACATTCCATCGCGAGTGAAGCGAGCAAGCGGAAAAAAATTGGCCTCCTCAATTCTGGAAGTCACCAGCCTCCACTACTGTAGGCTACCCCGCCCCCCATTGTTTTACCATTGTTTTATACATCTTGTTGGATTTTGCTTGTAAAAGTCTACTACATGATTTTAATTACAAAAAACTACTGATTACTGAAATATTCAAGGACCTTGACAAGAGGTCAAGGTAGTTTACACAAGCTGTACGAAATGTAACCATGTATTTTCCAAATTACCTCTCGTGTGTGTGTGTGTGTGTGTGTGTGTGTCCTGGTGCTAGGTGTGCTGAGGTCAGTGTTGGGTTAATGGCCTGTGTCTTATTTAGTGCTCCTCTGTCCTTAGCTCCCTCCCTCCCTCGGTGTGCCAGGCAGCTGGGCAACTCCAGGGCTTTTTACACCCCTCTGCCCTCAGCAGCAGGTCAGCTCCTCTGGGGGAGAAAGAGAGAGAGAGAGGGGAAGGAATAGTGATGGAGACTCGACCTGGGGCACTGTTAAATCACGCCTGATTTAAGACCGCTGTAAGACCTTGAAGGGAGAATCGTTTTTTAAAACACACATAAAAGTGATAGCGTGCTGGTGTGTGAGAATAAAAAAAAACGAGAAGGAAAAAGACTGGGGGTGGGGATGGTGGAAGGGGGGGGGGGAGCGAGAGAGAGAGAGAGATGTGAGGGTTACCTTGCCAATCTTCATCAAAGTGTCTGGCTCCACACACACACACACATACACACACACACTGCAGTCAGCTGTCCTCCTCATATAGCGGCTTCGGCTTCTTAAACAGGACAAGGACAGACGGGAAATCGATCAGGGGAGGAACACTGCAGCCTGCCTCAGGGTCATACATACAGATGCAGTATAAGCCTCTCAGGCAGCCATACTGGCACAGGCCGAAGCTGAGTGGGTGTGTGGGGTGGGGTGGGTACAGATTAGACAGTTTAAGTGGAATACTCTCGTGCTATGAATAATCAACGGTTTTGTTGTTATTTTTGATTATACGTATATATAAGAGAACATTTTTAGATATAATGCAAATAATTTAGTTTGAGAATGCTTATCTCTGTTTCTGTCAGTCCTATTTACTGAAAGCCCTACTGGAGTTGAAAAATATGAAGAAAAAAAATCTAATTAAACATTTCTTATTCACTAATGTGCCTCTGCTCTGTCATGCTCTCTCCTCATGCGCCAGACTAAGGATATGATCTTCTTCTCCTTCTCTTATGGAGTGCTACTGAAATGGCCTCAACGCTGACAGTGTGCATTACAAGCAAAACACAAAATAGACAAACAATAGCAACATCTACCTAGTTTCTTTGTGTGTATATATATATACTGTATATGGACTGAGAAGTAAACCAATGGTGAGTTAGGAAAGTGCTCATCCCATGCATTGTGTTTGGCATAGGGAGCATACACAGTGTTGAATTCTGAAGCATTGAAACATATTGAAATTGTATAAATTGCAGATTACATGAACCTCCCCTGGACTGTATTTAAAAACACATCACCCTCACCTGGACTGAAATTGGAAACACCTGACCCTCTCCCAAATCCCCCCCATGCACCCCTCATCATATCAGTCCTTAAGGGAGCGATTTGTTGGTGATTGTGTCTGTGTTTGTGTGTGTGCGTGCGTGCGTGCATGCATGCCTGCTTGTGTGTGCGTGTTTTGTTGTGTGCAGAAAGGGGGGTCATGCGTGTCTGTGCATGTCTTTTGCCACTCCAGTGCTGATTCATCCCCTGCCTTCATCCCCTCCCTTCATCCCCTCCCTTCATCCCCTCCCTTCATCTCAGCCGCCTCTGCCTCGGGACAGAGGTAGCGCCTGTACTCTTTTCTCAAGTGCTAATCGATGGAGGAGCACCCCTCATGGACATGCAGGCAGTGTAAGCGTGTGACATCCCCTCAGCCTTCCACATTCGAGCTAATCTGACAGGGCAGGTCAGGGAGAGGAGAGAAAAAACGAAACGACTGACCTCACTTCAAAGAGAAGACACATCTTTGAATAGATGAATAGACGTGCCCTGGGCCTTCCTGTGTCTCCCTCAGCTGTGGTGTGAAAACCTCCTCCTCTGTGTACCTTGACTGAGCTGTCACACGTAACCTTGAGGAGTTGAGTGAGGGGTGGGGGGGGGAGCCTGGTTATGTGACCATTTTACTGCAATGGCACACTGAGCTACAAATGAAGGCTGGAAAAAGGTGCCTACTTTGCTGAATCACCCGGTCTTACATACAGTACAGTACGCATGTCCTTCTAGCACTACAGCAGAAATCTCCCAGTTATATTTTCATTTGCCCTACACTCAGCACTATTAAAGAGATGCTACAGGATTGTTAAATCATTTATCATCACTCGTTCTAAAATTAGCACTCGCAAGCTAAAAATGGTTTCAGACAGACAGAAATATCATCAAGAAATGACCTGATTGGAGAGAGTGGGGCGCAACTCCCCTCACCCAAGCTTAATTTGCTGAAGTTTGTTGGCCTGAAACTGTGGTCTAATTAGATAAGAAATCAATTGACATATTATGTCATGAACCATAATTACAATCCCACTATAAAGGGATATCAAATCATTTCTGGGTAAATGTTAGGTTACTACCGAATTGTTTACAATGAACATGGTCAAAAGAAAGCAAGAAGTAGGTTACTTGATCACCACAATTTCTCAAGCCAGCAGAATACAGGATTGACTGGACGTAATTGCTTGCATTTTTGATTGACCATTTCTTGTGAACCATGTCCCTAGATTCAATGTTATTAAGATGGCTGTAACGTTTACCAGTTCATTAGCAGCCCCAGTGTCTGTTATGTGAATTTATGCAGCATTTCTTCCTGTTTGCAGTTGGGCGCTAGTACATTTTTGGTGAGTTACTTGGAAGCTAGCTTTGTCAAATTGTTATCAACTGTACTAACATATAAGTTAGCGAACAGGTTGTTTTTCTAGCTTGCAAATACCACACTGATACCACAAAATAACGTACGCTACTCTTTGTATTCTGAACTGTCCTGCTGCATTCTACAACATTCTAAACGGCCAGTTCCATCTAGTCTCAGCTGCTACCTGCCAGGAACTGACAATGTGTGCCCTTAGAGTGCCGGAGGGAGAGAGGTAAAACATAAATCAATGATATAATTGGTTTATTTGATTGATTTGTACTACCCAGAACCCCAATATAACAAGAGGTCATGGTGATGAACACACAACATCTTTTAAATCACACTCATCTAAACAGAGCATCTGAGGAACAGTAGGCAGGGTTTGATCTTTACATCAGATGTGGGGGATGCTAATTGATCTGATGAAACCAACGTTTGTGAAACAAAAACACTGGAAATTATGATTTTCACTTTAGTGGGCCTTTAAACCATGTGTATACAATGTAATGGATTCACAACAAAATATCTGTTGTGGGCCTCTCAGAAACACTCAACAAAGTGTGTCAGCATTTTTCCCCACACACTTATGTGCCTTCCCCTACCCAAACTGTATCTCATCACCTCCTCTGAGCCCTCTCAAAGCTCACATTCACATGGATGAATAGGAACCCTCTCTCTCAAAAGTACCCAAACTGGGTGAGCTCTTCACCACATATCCCACTGAGTACTCCTCTGTGCATACTAAACCTCCCTAGCAGCCATACGGTGGCCCTGCCCTGGCACCCCCCCGGGCTCTGATGCCACAGAGAGCTGATTGCCCTCCGAGATCCGTTAGCAGGGGCTGTCCTCCTGCGTAGGGGGTTTGATTACTCAGACAAAGAGGGGTGATTATGAGGACGGATCGGGGGGCACACATGGTGTAATAGAGGGAATCAGGAGAGTCAACTTCCCCATATGCCCCCCGGCGGAGGCCCGGGAAGGAGTGTGGCGTCAGCAGGTTTTTCAACGCTCAGCGAAATGCTGGCTCTGGCTCTGGCTGCGTGCGACCGACCGCCCGGGGAGAATTAACGACCCAGTGTGGATTGGGTGGCTCCTAGCCCCGGGTGATGATGCAGATCTGACTGCAAAAAAAAACAAAAAACGCTGCGATTTTTCCTGATGAATTAAGGATGCTGCTTCCTACATCTGTGGCAATTGGAATGAATCACTTGTCTTTTCTTCACATTTTCTAAGTCGTCCCAATCAAACTTGTGGATTGGCTTCTGCCTATGTTACTCGCCTAGGGGCAGTAAGGTAGAGCCGTGGCTCAGGAGGTAGAGCCGGTGTCTAATGATCGGCAGCTCGGCGGTCCAAACCCCTGGCTGGCCACGTGTCAAGGTGTCCTTGAGTGAGGCACCGAACCCGTAGTTGCTCCAGGGTCCTTCTATGGCTCTGACCCCTTGCCTAAAGCAAAGCTTCTTCTTCTTCTTCTTCTTCTTCTTGCCTATGTAGTCAAACAGAATCAGTCAGACAATCATTCACTGGATGCACAACTGCATTCGACGTCAGACTTGACCCACAGTACAGAGTTAGCAGATGTCTTTTCCTTTATGTCCTTTCTTTCTTTTTCTTGGACTCTCTTTTCTTTTCTTGGTTTCAGTCTCTCTTCCGTTGCAGTGCCCTCTCTGATGCAAGGGGTTAGGCAGTACAGAGTCTTTTGACACCTAAAGCCTGGTACACACATAAAGATAATCTGGACGATTTTGGCCCGATTTCCCCCCTTCAGACAGCCCCATTATCGGATGGCTCTAAAGATTATCCTACAAGATTATCCTGTGGTGTGAGGTGTGTTAAGAGTCCATTTCTCCCAACAATCTGCTCGGAAAATGGTCGGGCCGACGATCGTAAATATTAAACGTGTTCAATATTTACGATCAAAATCCTCTTGTGTGTGGGTGACTCCCGAGTCCGATTGTGATGTGGAATGGAATTATTTTCGTTCTTCAGCAATTTATTTGCCCTGTCGCACATGGCTGCCTTGTACAGGTCAGTCAGGATACTACTACCCTGATCACACAAGATTTCTGGCTTTGGGGACGAGACTCTAGACTGTCGTAGGACAGATCTTTATGTATGTGGTGTGCTGTATTCGGAGCATCGGAGCACACCACACACAATAAAATCAAAAGTGTTCTATCCATGATTTTTTTATCTTCATGTGTGGGGTCTCTCTCAGATAAAAAAATCAGTTGTGTGTACCAGGTGTGTGTGTACCAGGCTTTAGTCTTTTTCAGGGAATATACTGTATATGTTTCAGACTGAAATTAAATGGAGAAACATGGAGGCTACACCACAAAGTGTCATCATCTGCTAGGTACATTCCATCTGTATCGGCAACACCCTGTAATGTTGAACAGGTATTATTGACCAGGCCCATCCCCCAGCTCCAACACAGATTGCCGACAAGCGTCTATCCGTCCTTCCTTCTCTCTAGGTCGTTAATTGAAAGTTTGAATGTGTTGCCTCACAGATGGATCGATGCCCCGTAAATCTATAGACTTGACAAACACCGGCGTAGATAAATGACTGTCAAAGCCCCGTGCCGCAATTCATCACCTCACCCGCGTCAAGATAACAAAATTCATCAAAACTTAATTAAGGGTGGGTTTGGTATAATTGCTGAGTTTACCCTCGGTTAATTATAAACCAATTACGGGCATTTAATAGAGTGGATTCTCTGTGAGAATGTGTCAGGATGGGCCATGGAGGAATACCAAACCTACTAACCTGCCTAATAGTAGAGCTTGTCATGGCAAATGCAGAATTAAGACATTTAAGTGTTATGTGCTTGGAGGTTTGAACACATAAGCTGTGCTATTGTTAGGCTAGTGATTATGAAACCACAGCTTCTTACCTTGACATTTTGGCCACATTTTTGGGACAATGTGCTAAACGTGTTATCTTGTTTCCAAGGCAGCAAGAAGCCAGGACTTAGGGACCAGATGGAAATACATGTCAGATTCCAGGAAGCACATGTGTGGAATAAGTCCATTCATTCCATGTTAATTCTCAAGGCTTATGTGTGTTATGATAACTTTGTCCAATGCACAGTACAGGTTTATGATATATGATACTGCAAGCACTTCTCTGTGGCTCAGTTGGTAGAGCATGGCATTAACAAAGCTTAGGTTGTAGGTCCGATTCCTGCTGGGACCATATATACAGACAAATGTATGCACTCCCTGCACTGTAAGTTGCTTTAGATAAAAGTGTCAGCTAAATGGGATATATTGCTATTATATATAACGCACTGTAGTTCTCCTTGTTACGAAGCAAATGAGGGTCTGTACTCAGCTTGTTTTCACAGACAACCAAATTCATGTGCACCTGGATTGAAGGTCGCAGCTCATGAACAAACTGTTCAAATTCAAGGGAAGAACGTTGCCGAGACTGTAAGCTTTACGAGCTGACTGTGTGTACTGCACAGCTACAGTCACATGGGTTCCTTAGTGATGCATTGTTATACTGTACCAATGTCAAACTGACATGGTGTGTCATAAACTTAACAAGCGATCCTGAGCTGCCTGAGCTGTCATGAATTCCAGGCTGAACCTGAAGTGAATTTCAGCTGAGAAATATGTTACAGTACTACTGTACAGTGTTCCATAAATCATGTAGGTGGGGATATGGAAGAAGGAGCCTGGCTTGCAGTACATATGTGTAACTAGTGAAGAACACATTGTGCTTGATAACACTTACTGGGCCCTATTATGCACTTCATAAGTCTTAAGCAATAAGACGAGGCGGTAGATCTAAACTTAAGACGTGGAGGCGTGGTCAAGGCCACTTTGCTATTATGCGTGCGGTAGTGGGCGCCTAAAACCCGGCGCTAAGCAAAGAAATTAGTCATGGGTGTGTTTTGGGCGTCTTCTCAATCAACCCAATCAGCGTGCCAGGTGCCATTCCCTTTAAGAACCGGCTGCGTTGAGTCATTAGCGCTATGCTATTATGGAAGTCCTAAGAAGGAGGTCAGCGCGCTTCTCTGCCTCTCCCTTCTGAAATAAAGCATTTATACTGTGACCGTAATTGACGTCTTGCCGTGGAGCCACGTGCGTGTTCATGTGTGCCCACATGCATGCGCAAACCGTGGAGGCGCGCTCGTGTTTCAAAACGTGCATGAAGTCTAAACTTAAGAACTTTTCAAGAACCACTTCTTAGCGCTAGGAGCAAAGTCAGATCGCATAATAGCAGGGGCGCCTAGTGCACTTCATTAACATATGAACACTCCCACAATGAGTAATATATGCACGGCACGGGAGTATTACGTCTTATGTGTGGGCGCCTATCGACACCGGTATAATAGCAGTAGCGCGTGTGAAGCGCATAATAAGGGTGGCGGTAGGTCTTAACCTGGCGGTGCGTCTTAATTAAGACTTAAGACGGCAAGTTAAGAAGTGCATAATAGGGCCCACTGTGTTCCCCGTGCCATTGTTAATGACATACTGTAAGGTTGCAGATTGCAAGTCGTGTCAGGCTGACCTGCATGGGAACGCCTCTCCTCTGACTAGAGTCCATCAACAGTAATCCTGTCAATCATCCCGGCAGGGGAGGGCCCTCTGACAGCCCGTCAGTCCGCTGTCACACCTGGCCTGTCAGGAAGAGAACAGACCTGAACACTCAGCTCTTTTTCAAGGCAGAACAGCAACAATGGCACTGCAGTGGTCGTCTCAGACAGGAGCAACATGATAAGGTAGCAGAGTAGTGAGAGTATCAGAGGAGGTCTCAACCCCATGAGCATGTGTGTTGCATTAATATCGTTTTTTGGTTGTATTGTTGAATATCCATCATGACAGAAAATAGTGATTGGTGATACATGTGTTGTTTATGTTTTATGCATTGCATTTTTTAATAAGCTGGCTCTCCCACTACAGTACAGCGAGAGAGAAACAGTCGGTGATGGTTTGTTTATTTAGATATTTTGTATTAGCCCACTAGACTAGCCAAACAGTTGTTATTTGGTGTTAGCTAGCTAGCAAGATGTTGTTTGTGCTAGCATTCAGGGCGATTTTCTCCACTAGTTGACTTGAGGTGTAGCCTACCTTAAATAACCCTGCCCACTTAATCCACCTTTCACCCACCGCTGTCACATATCTATTGTAAATCCACAGAGGCCTCAGCACAAATTAGCTTTAATTGAACCTTTTATTCCTTAAAACAAAGGAAATCTCAGATCATTGAATGTTGAATTGAATGCTTTCATCTTGTAGCTGTGTTTTCTGTATCACTTCTGTATCATTGTTACTTTGCATCATCATGCGCTAGCAGCCACCAGCCTGCTGTGTTGTCCTCTTCCTCTTCCTGTCTTGTCCCCTTCCTCTTCCTGTCTTGTCCCCTTCCTCTTCCTGTCTTGTCCCCTTCCTCTTCCTGTCTTGTCCCCTTCCTCCTGACATACAGTCGGACCTCACATCGTTTTATTCAGCTATTGTAAATGCAGGAACACCTCTTGAAATTGTGTGCATGTCAATGTAATGGTAAAGTGATAGGCGACAATATGAATATGTTATAAGCATGCTAAGATTACCAACTTTCCATGAGTATATAAGCTGATTGCACCATGCAGTGATCAATGCCAGTACATTGACTGACTCTGAGACTGAACAAATAGGCTACTGCACAGAGAGATGCCCTTCTTGCAAACAATGGCAACTACATACAGCATAATGTTGCCTTTTAACAGCTTATCAGAAGAAAATGTGAATCCTCTGTGAGGGTTACACCTCTAATCCCAACCCCATGCCTGGCCAAGCAGGAAATACTGTGTGGACCAAATCAAACTGGGTTGTGAGGGGTGTTTCATGCACTCACATAGATAACCTGCTCTGAAAATGTCAGACGTTGACAGCAAATTTACAGCTGCGTTAACCTTGCCCCCCAGGCCATGTATTCCCTGCCTTGAACTGTGGAGAAATTAAATCACCACTGCGTCTGTAAAAAACTGCACTTCAGGACTTCAGCACGTGAGAGATGTGAATTACTCTCCTGTATTATGCAAACAGTTCAAATGAAGTATTGATCAATGGGTCTCCAGGGTGAAGGAGAAATTACGATGAAAATAAATAATAGTGCCCAAAGAAAAATGGGTCTCAATAAAAGATTGAATAACAACAATTTGCGAAATCCACTAGAGGTATTGAACAAGCAGCTGTTGTGGGGGATCTTGATGTTTATCTTTCTCAGAATTTCTCATTCATCTTTATTCATATCTAATTATCTCCTCCTGTTTTGACAGATTACCAGGCTTAGTGTGAAAAGCTCAGTTTCAAAGGGGAGACAATCTGTCTGACAACATCACAGGACGAGCCAGAGAAAGAATTTAACCATTGTTCTACCGATTCATTTGACCAGTCGTATGGCTCTGGCTGTATATTGTGTTGGTATTCTGATTGTGTTTCCCCCCCCTTTATGATCAATTCTCATTCAAAGGAAACTATGCGGGTGGTTGGACAAATGGCAGTAATGTCATAACTCTAGCTATTGATCTCTAGCGTTGATAGATAGCAATTGGTGTCAAAAGGCCTGATTAAAAACTGGTGCCAGATGATATACATGGTCTTGAATGGATCTCGCCAGTCTTGTGACTAAACCATTTTTTTGTTTTTTTTCTCTGTGTATACTGTTAATTCACTTTTTATCCAAAATACAGGATGCTTTTCTATTATATTCTATGCTGTTCTATTATTTTCTATTCTATGATATGCTAGTCTATTATCCAGTATATTATGCAGTCTCATACTGTATGTTTGTACTGTGTGGCATCCTGAGGGGGCAGGCTAGCTGGAAAACAGAGTGAAAAGAGACACGTCAGTTCCCTGAGGTGCCACAGAGGGTGCAGTACACTGCAGTACCCCGCAGCACATATCCTCCCACTGCTGAGGGAAGCCAGGGCTGAACGAATATAGCCATTCCACAGCCACCTCCCCTCAGAGGAAGATAATACTGTAGAGGCCCCAGGGTTGAACACCACGCCCCAAAACCTCCGCTGTTTTTTCTTTGGAAACATCTTGGCAACATCTCTGGACCCAGAAGCAAGGGAAAAGGTTGTTTTTTCAGGACTCTCAGGTTCGGGTTGAGGTTGTAGGTGTTAGCTATAGTGCCTTCTCTGCTACAGAATGCAGCTGCAGCAATGGCACCTTCTTGGTTGCAGTCTGGGACTGTTAATGGTGGCCCTCTCTCTGGCGCCAAATTATTGGGCCAAAGGTTGAGCTTGGAGGAATGCCTGGAGCAGATCCACTTCCATGGCCTTTTCTTGGAGCTCTACTTCTTTCTTCACCTCTTTTGTCTTTGTCATCTTCAAAGCTTCAAACTAGCTTTCTCTAACCTTGCTTAATCTGGATCAACCTGGACCCTGCCTCTTAGGGGGCGATATATACCTGAAACCACAAAGCCAGCCCACGGTCAGGCCAACCAGTAGTGCTGCTGCCCACATTCTCCACAAGTGGAGGTGAGGTTCTACCACGTGCAGCTGGGTTGGGAGTAAAGAGGCTCTAGAATGCCGGGAAAAAGGTCCAAAGTTAGATCACTTTATTTAAACTTTATCACTTAAAGGTTCACAGACATAACTCTTCAAACATAGAAATCAGACTTTGCATCAAAACCTGAAAGCAACGTGCTCCCTGCTGCCTTCTCACCACCCCCTGCCTTGTAAAACTGGTGTTTGCAGCATTTTCAAGTCAATTGTGATGATTGACTCAGATTTGAGCTGGTCAGGTCTTAAAGGTAGCCAGCCTGGCACTCGAGGTGCCACAACGGTTATGTTCTTTTGAAGCTCTTGGTTGAAACAACAGAGATCACATACTAATACTGTGATTTCCAGTGAAACAGCATTGAGGCTTTACTTCTACTTTACTTTTACTTCAGTTGGATTGAGAAAAAAATGTTTTTTTTACCTGACAAGTGATCAATTGCATAGGAATCACATGGTATACCCAGTGTGTTTGTAAGATATAAGATGGAATTGCATCATCAGATAAGTATGTTCAGTCAGTTCATCGTCAATTCTCAAAAGTACAGCAGAAATAAATAAATATAATGAGAATAACAAAACAGGAACAAAACAACCTGAAATCTTGGCAGGTTGGGGAATTCTATTTTAATGGAAGTAAAACTAAAAAAAGTAGGACAAGTTATGGACAAGGAAGGCGAAGCAGTAAAGTATTGTACAGGGAACAGGGGTACATGGGGAGTGCAGGTCAGAGCAGTGCATGTTGGGTAGAGTGTTTCAACATTTTTAGAACAGTGCACTGATGCAAACTGACAAAGCAGATCAAAAGAAAAGACACTGCAAAGATAGGATCTGAAAGTGCAAATGCTGTAGCATACAAATGGCACTGAGGCCTCATCATGAAAGTGAAATGAATGGATAATGAAGCATAACATGACAGGATACACACCAGGGAAACACCACACTACACTCCTCGACGTCTACTTCTTAACGTTGTTAATGTTAATCTCTGCTTATTTGTAATGTACTTCAGAAGCACAGATGTACCAGGTTTCCTGCATGTGCTTCCACGATTTCCTAGTCGAGGTGCAGGGTGTGAATGTTGATAATGCTCTAACTCCCACTAGATCAGTGCATCAGAGTTGTTTCTTTCTTTTACCACACAGTTAGAAATGTAGACAAATTCACAAGGCTTGATATGAAACATTTGTGACAGGCTCTGGTAAAAAGAAGTCCTCAAGTAGGGCAATGTTATTTTTCAGTTTTTTTTCCAGATTATGAAAGTGCAGATAGGGTTATCATTGAAATTGAAATCGATGAGAGTAGTTGAAGAAGATATGCTTATTTGAATGTTGGTACCTTTCAAACCAAATACCGGAGAAAGCTCAGAATCAAAACACATGCAAAACAGCTGTTAGTAGCTAGCAAACTAGCAAGGGACATCACTATGAACATCTAAATGCATGTTTAGCACATCAAAACTTGCTGATAGAACATCAACATGCTAAAAACACATAACTACATATTAGATGATCACACAGTCCTTGCTTTTGCACACGTCCTAAAACATACGTTTGTTTACAAGCCATGTATGACTTACCCAGCAGCCTACAGCAGACTACAGTGAATTCAATTCACAAATTCTATTTAGTGATCCTAAAACTGTTGTTTGTTATATCGAGTGGCCTCTTCAACACTTAAACGTTCATAATATCTAGACCTTTTCACCAGACCGTGTCAGTTTTAGCTAAAAGAAATTGGGACATACATCTCAGTCGTCATGAATGTTACTGCTACATTATGCCTTCATTCCTCCTAGGCTGAATTAGGCAACAAATGTTGGTTGCAGTTGTCAGTGGCAATAAAGCTTAGACGTCTCTACATTAAATACTTGTCATGCCTGTATTGTTGTTGTTGTTTTGGTCGACTTCTTGTTTGTTAAATTCATCCATTTGGGTTGTTAATCTGCTTTTACGGAATTCTTCTCAGACTATTGTTTGTTTTTCTAATGGCACAAGAAATGCGACTGCACTTCCCAGCATTGAAGAAACACATGCATTCACATTGCGATGAGGAAAGATAGGTTAGATATGTGGAACTGTGTTAACTCACAAACTGCCAAAGAATTCCGGAACACTCACTGCCTAGAGTGCCAAGTGTTTTACAGTATATGGTGTTTACCTAGCAATAATACTTTGATTACCTACTACCTCCTTTTTTTTTTTTTTTTTTTTTTTTTCTGATTTTATCCCTTTTTTCACCCAATTTGGTAGCCAATTGAACCCAACCTAGCATCCAATTATCCCCTGCCTATTGCGAGGGATCCGCCGCACGACCCCGCGGCCGGCAGTCCCAGAGGAGGCCGCCAGGCAGACTAGCTGACTGGCTCCTCGAGCCCAGCACCGTTATTCCAGCACCAGACGGGGGCGCTGTTGCGCGACGGATCCTTGTCCGGAACTACTCCTATACCCCCCTCGGGAGCGGCCGCCCAATATGCCGTTCCCCGTGTGTGCCCTGGCCATATCCGGGTCTGGCGAGCCGGGATACGAACCCCGGCCCCGGTGGGCAGCATGCACTAGTGGCCAGTGCTTAGACCGCTACACCACCGCGGGGCCCTACCTACTACCTACTTTGATACCTACTTTATTGGCTAAACTATGAAAGTCTACGGCGGGCGGCAGCATTCTGGATGAGAGTAGGATCAGGTATGTTGAATGCAGCAGACATGTGCAGGAGAATGAGAATAGAGGAGAGGGAGGAAGCTTGAGCAGAGTGGACGGTCTCCGTGACAGCAAGGAGAACATTCTCAGGCCTGGACTACACCTCCAGGTATATGGATATTTTTCTAAACGCACATTTTTTTTTACAATTGGGTTTGGGTCTCTCAACCATACGAACACGGCATTTTCACTCACATAAACAGAGATTTCTCTAAACTGATCAAGAAAAGTGAAGAAATATAAAAATATCCGATTGAGTGGATCAGTGTGGTTATGTTAAACGGAGCTGGTGTTGATGCAATGACATCAAGCGTCAAGCCCAGGGCTGGACTTAGGGGGGTGGGGGCCCCTGGGCTTGAGTCATTGTTCGGGCCCCTACCTACACTAAAAATGATAAGCTACAACTACACCAACCAGAACCTATGACCAGAAACACACGTATCCCAATGGAGTATGTTATTGACATAAAGCACATGAAGAAAAAGCAAGTGTTAGGCCTGAACCAAGCGGTCAAATGTGGCAGAACCCCAGAACAGACGGACACAGAGACAAGGGTGACAATAATAACATGTTTATTTAATAAAGACAGACAAAATAACAAACCTACACTAACAGGGCCTACGTGGGGGGAGTGTGTGGGTGCCTGAGACGAAATGTAAGTGAGGTGTGTATTGGACAGCTATGTGTCTGGGCGCGAGTGTCTGAACTCATGAAGCATCTACGACTGGTTTGAAAAACCCAGTAAGTTTTTGAGTTTTTCTCAGTGTCTCCCTTTCGCGTTCCACTTTTTCATTTTTCATTTTTCTTTTTTGCGCTCCACTCTCGTAATTCCTCCTGTCCGCCATGATCATGACATTGACAATCGCTCCACCAAAGATGATGCCCCTGCCCTGCGCGTGACGCGTCGATGTAAACCTCTCCATTGGCCTAAATATACAGTATAATTAAACAAATTAAAACACGTCATTCATCAGAGCGTCCAGTAGAAATAGTGATAGGGGCTGTATTTCCATGCCCGCGGGGGAGGGGGGGGGGCTGTATTTCCGTGCCCTGCGCTGCGACAAAACAATTTTTTCCAATTTGAACGTAATTTATGAATTAAAAATCAAAGAGCAAATATTTATTCATACATTTGGATTTATTTTGGGGCCCCTTGTAGCCCGGGGCCCCTGGGCTCAAGCCCAGGGTAGCCCATGCATAAGTCCGGCCCTGGTCAAGCCGTTCACACATGTATTGTAACGTGACATTTACTCAACTTCATCGTCGGTCCACACAAAGGAATCAGTTTTTTGCTTTCTTCTTGGTCACCATAACTTGCTTTTCTGTCTATTTTGTCCTTTTCTTTTCTGTCTGTTTCAAAGAGTTTGGTCTGTTTACGTTTTGAGTCACTGTCGCCGTTTGATTACAACTGACTGTGCATGCCCATAACGTTCTTCTACGGTATTTGACATTTTGACACCTACTGGCCTGGCGTGGCATTGCAGGCTTTAGAGGCGATCGTGTTCAGTTTTGGCTTTTTCGTATGGACAGAAATATTTTTGTGGTGTAGACAGATTTTTTTTTTTTTTAAACAAGGACGAAAATATCAGCTTTAAAAAATATCCATATACGTGTAATCCAGGCCTCAGTAGAGTGCCCAGCCTTCAAGCCAGATGGTGAGGGTCAAGGAGATGGATCTGAAGGAGATAGTGAGACGGTTGGTCAAGAGTTTTAGATAAGAAGGACTGAAGGGATGCTGGTCTGTAGTTGTGGACAGTAGACAGCTCAAGAGTCGGTTTCTTGAGAAGGGGCTTGACTCTGTCTGTCTTAAACGCAGCTGGGACAGATCCTGTGGATGGGGAGGAATTGATTAAGGAAAGGAAGGAAGGAGGTCTTTGGTAATGGATTGGAGAAGGGGGAAGGGTATAGGATCAAGAGGGCAGGTGGTTGCCCGCTTAGATGTGACCAGTTTTAGAATATCATCAGGGGAGAGGGGGGAGAGGGGAAGAGCTGATGAGCCAGATTTAATTTGATTTATCAGGATCCCCATTAGCTGAAGCAAAGCATCATCTAAAAAGCATCAGCTAATGCAAAGCATCAGATACTCGTCCTGGAGTCCACACAGAACATATATTAGAAATCATCATAAAAACATATAGCAGATGGCAAGAAGAATGACATCAACATAACATCACAGAACATATAACAAAATAGAAAAACATCAGCGACCACTGTAGCACAGCTGGTTTGGGAGAGTAGCAATGTTGGCGAGAGCTACAGAGAAGGAGCTGCTAATGTCGTCAACCTTCTTTTCAAAGTAGGTGACAAAGTCATCCGCAGACAGGGAGGAGGGGGAGGAGGTGGGTTGAGGAGTGTGGAAAATGTGGAGAACAATTTCCTTGAGTTAGAGGCAGAGGATTTTGGAATGGCAATAGAATGGTAGTAGGAATCTTTAGCAGCTGATGCAGAGGAGGTGTAGTTGAGGAGGAGAGAGAGATAGGGGTTTACGTCATCAGGGAGGCCGGTTTTCCACCATTTCCTTATCACAGCTGGAGCCCTATTCTACAAGCTTGCAGGGTTTCAGACAGCCATGAAGCACATGAAGAGGATCGTGCTGGCCTCGAGGTCACTGGACAGAGAGTTGAAGGATGAGGAAAGAGTGAACAGGGAGGTGGAGTAGGCTGCATCAGTGGATAGAAGGAAGAAGGATTCAACAGAGGGTAGGGAGGATAAGACAGAGAAAGAGAGAGCGGTGGGGGAGAGGGTAGACAGGTTGTGATGAGAGGATACAGTGTGGGTAGAGACTGACTGGGAGGGGATGCTTTGAGGGAAAGGGAGAAGGATACAAAAATGATGATCAGAGACTGGAAGAGGGGTAACAGTAAGGCAGGACGTATGGGAGGGTCTGGTGAAGAGAAGGTTGAGTTGATTGCCCACCTAATAAGCTCGAAGGAGAGGCGTCCCATGATTATTCAAGAAACTGAAGTGCTGGTGATTAACTGTAAAACAGATGCACACCTCACTGTGCTAAATGGGTGATGAATAAAAAGGTCTGACTTGGTCCCTCGGTTCCGCTTCATAATCCTCCTGTTGACTTTGAGAATGTGTGATAATAGCAGGAGAAATCCAGCTCCAACTGTCAGTTATCCACTGCTGGGACAACATTGTTGTGCTCTTTTCACATGCCCTCAGCTGACAACAACAACAACAAATATAATATCTGCTGTTCAATTTCATGCTAGAGGAATTGCATTATTGCTCGGTATCCTTTTCATGAAAAGTCTGCGCTGTCTGCATCATAATCACTGCTAGTTCTGCTGTCGTACACCACACCAGCCTGGCTGTGCAGTGTTATGGGCTATGGAAGTTGTCCCAAAGGTTGTTTTTTTTGCACTGGAACATTAAACCTTCATCAGGTATAGTTGTAACCCACTGAATAAGTAAAACCGCTGCTATCCAGTCTCTGGCTATGACACGAGGGACTGGCTGGGCTAACCATGAACCACCGACTAAACTGTGGTAAACTGTGGTCTCTATTGAAGCTAAGTGCTTGTAGACCATACATTATGTACTGTATGCCATATTGGGTTGTGAGCTCGGTTGTGGAGGTCATTGTCAAGATGTAGATCACAAATGATAGTATACACATCCACCATTACTCTCACAAGAAGAAAGGCAAAGAGAAAATGGTTGGAATGTTGGGCTTGTGTTGGTCTTTTGCCAGCATGGAGGCATTTCATCTAGTATCGAAACAGAATACATTTGTATATATATATATATATATATGTATGTATTTATATTTATATTTATATATATATACAGCATGTCTATAACAAATATTTCAGTTGAATCCTTAACCCAACCGAAACAGCAAAACAAGTGTTTGTGAAGAGTTTATTTTAAGAGTCTATGAAGACATACAGCACTAAACAACAAAACGAACCCACGCTTCTAAAAATCCAGTGACTTCTCGGTCCAGGTCTTGTCTCCAGCAGCATCTTCAGTCATACTTTGACATGAATCATTCCATTACGTTCTCTGCACATTGCCGCTGGGCTTGCTGTGCTAGCGATACATCTATAGTAGGAGATGTGTGCCGCGGCCATAGAGGTCCAGTGTCACACCAACACTTGTGCACAAGGTGCACATGACTAGCCCAGACTTCATCCAAGACAAAGGCCTAATGAGGAAAGACAGCACGTCCATGAGTAAAGCTATTAAGTCACAGCTGAAAAGTCTTATAGAGACCCTGTCGCGATGCAAAGAGACACCTGTCATTACCTAATGGTCAGGGGTGGCAGGGAAATCCATGGCGTGATGTAATGTTATGAGTTATTCTTGTTGAGTCATGTTTTTCTGGTGTGATTGTTCCCTCTTTCATTGTCAGATAGAAAAGGACGGAGTCTTGCATTGGAAAGGTTACTGGTACCTTTTACTGTCAAAGGAGCTCTCAACAGTATTGTACTTCAAATGAGCGGCAGTACAGTGTATCTGTGGCATATCACACTTGTACTATGTAGAACTCTGTTGATAAGTTGAGAAGATGAGCAATCAAATGTAGCATTATGCTGCTCTTGGATGATGAGCACAATGGGGTTATTTATAGTTATTTTTTGGGGTGGGGCAGTCCCACTTTTTGTTGTTGTTATTGGACAAAGACAGGAAGTAAGGAGGAGAGGGTATGTCAGCAGGGCATGGACCGGATTCAAACCCATGCTGACATGGGCATATGTGTGCACTGTAGTGTAGACCGCAGTGCTAGACCACTGGACCACCCCAGGCCACGATGAGCACATTGTTTCTGTGACTATGCTGCAGTGACTGTCTTATACCTTCAAAGCATGGTCTTATTTGGTGACGTTACTAAAACAACGACCACTGAAACGTCAGTTTGAATTCTAGCGATGATGTCATCACAGCTCCACTTGCTATTCTCAGAAAAACACATGTACAGCAACCTCAAACTAGATGAAATTCACTGTTCGAATAATCTCATGACATTTTAAAAGAATATTCAGGTATTTGCCAGGGTATCGATAGGAAAATCTGGCACCGGACAATTTGACTGGGAACAATTCTATTTGCCAGAGAATTGAAGAGATTAAACAGACATGTATCGTAATACGCATGTATTGCATGCGTAACACAATAAGAAATTCAATGACTGCTTAAAATGCCAGAAATCACATTTAGATTATAAAAATGTATTAATATTTCTTCTGTGATTAAATGACACACTCCCATTTAAATAATCTGTGAATTGTAGGTGGTAGCCTAATGATCAACATTGTTTCCAATTTAGCCAGTTAATGAAAATATTCACGCAAGTGATCAAGTACTAACTCTATTAGAATGTTTTATTATTCAAATAACCACACCCGTCCCTAATTTAACCCCCCCCCCCCTCTCTCTCTCTCTCTCTCCACATCCTCTCTCTCTCCACCCCCTCCTGTGCATCCGAAAAAAAAATAAAAAAAAATACAGCAGATTGATTTTGCTTTGGCCTCAGTGGAGGAAAGTTCAACCTGAGTAATGTGCAGGGGGAGTCCACCACGCAGCATACCAACCAGGAGGCCTGACACAGAAGTGCTGACGCAACTCCCCTCTATATGGGATTGTCTCATCTCCTAAGTGACATTATGGATTGAATATTGACATGCGCTGCCTGCCAGCTAGTGAAACAAGACCACAAGGGCAAAAGCTACAGGAGACGCCTATTTTATTCATGCAAATAACTTTTTTCCCTGAGATTGAATTCACCCGGCGGTGGAGATCGACTATCACGACTACCTTCTGCCTATCTGGGGACACTTAGAGAATACAGTACTGGGCTTTTCAATAATGCAGAGGAACCCAATTAGAGTTGGGTTACCAGCCTGGGGTTTCTTTTCTGTGGTCTAGTATAGAGGATAGACAGTCCCCCCCAAAAAGAGAAAGATGTACACATCCAACTATTGCAGGACAGAAGAACGTATCAAAGAAACAAACGGTTCTGCAACTCTGGGATGCTTTCCATGGAGGTGAATGTGAGGTGACAGTATTCAATGGTAGACAAAACGGGACTAGACTACGAGGCAGAGAAATGTCCTTTCTAGCCATAACAAGCTCTATGGTTTTGTCTATCCTCAGAGAACAAAAAGGAAAAGTCTGTAACTCTGTTATGCTCCCATGGTGATTTATTCAGGAGCACAGAACAGACAATGCTTCGATCTGAGGGAGATGTGTGTCAGGTCCTGACCCAGATCCCACTCGGATCCCTGACGAAGATCTCAGTCGACTTGACCGTTGTGTGTTTTGTGCTTCTGAATAAATCAGCAGAGTTACAGACTTTTCCTTTTTTCTCTGAGGATAGACAAACAACAAAGCTTGTTATGGCTAGAAAGGACATTTCTCTGCCTCATAGTGTACTAGTCTAGTCCCATTTTGTCTACCATTGAATACTGTCACTCACATTCACCTCGATGGAAAGCTCATCCTAGGTATTCCACAGATCTATCCATTGACACAAACAGGATTTCATAGTATCTCTCATTCATATCCAGTATGTTGAAGCAACGGCTTAAGAAAGACTCCTTTAGGATTTAACCAGGAAAAACATCATCATCCTGCCCTATAGTAGTCCTTGATTAGAATTCTGACCACAGATACAACTTAACACTGATGAAAGCTAATCATTAGTCGTTCTTTAAATAGATTCCGGGGGTAATGGGAGAAATCCAATGGCTACATCCCGGTTGGGAAATTGCTTTGGGCCAATGGCATTAATCTGAGGTGACTTGGGGGGACCATTGATTAACCACATTACCATGGTCCATACACTCCCACCTTTGGCAAATGCAAGGTGACAGAGATGCTGCCGTCAGGTTAAAGAATACCATGTGTGTGTTCTTTAGATGGTTTGGTCGTCTATGAAGGACTGTATGTGTAAGCATGAAAATACATTAGTAATACAATTACTTTTAGATACAGTATATATATGTGCTTGCTTGCAACTGGAATTTACAATTTTCTATTGAAATTGGAGATATCCCCTGTTCAGAACCATCCCTGGTCTAGAACCATCCCCTGTCTAGAACCATCACCTGTACAGAACCATCCCTGGTCTAGAACCATCCCCTGTCTAGAACCATCCCTTGTCTAGAACCATCCCTGTCCAGAACCATCCCCTGTCTAGAACCATCACCTGTATAGAACCACCCCTGGTCTAGAACCATCCCTGGTCTAGAACCATCCCTGGTCTAGAACCATCCCAGGTCTACAACCATCCCTGTCCA
>NC_137689.1:23445315-23485315 GCF_963989245.1 Nansenia antarctica | reverse complement strand
TTCATTTGTCATCATACTGTAGAGTCCTTCTATTCTGAATTGCCTAACAATGGAATATGAGCAGAGTAGCAATTGGTAAGTTAAATTAAATGGGAAATATACATTCCCGAAAATGCAGTGCGAGTGTGTGTGTGTGTGTGTGTGTGTGTGTGTGTGTGTGTGTGTGTGCGCACGCACGTGTGTGTGTGTGTGTGTGTGTGTGTGTGTGTGTGTGTTTTTAGCCTTTTAATTGAAAATGTTTATTGTTTTATCTTCCTGTTTTTGTAGCACTCTGAGATTTCCTATGTAAAGTGCTTTTATAAATAAAATGTATTATTATTATTATTATTTATTATTTGTGTGTGTGTGTGCACGTGTGTGTGTGTGTGTGTGTGTGTGTGCGTGTGTGTGTGTGTATGTGTGCGTGTGTTTTCATACTGTATGTGCCTCTATCAGGGGAGACTGGTGGAGGTAAAGGTAGAAATTGCAGGACGGTCTCACTCATTGTAATGCATCGAATAGGATGAGGAACGGTATCAAACACACTGTGGATTTCTACGTCCATCAGCCTCCCCCGGCGTCTCTCTACAGCCGCTCGTATGTATCTCTCTATATGACTAAAGACACTGCAGCTGGATGTGGTGGGCTGGTTTCTCCCGACTCTGCAGTGCTCCAGGTGCTGCTGCGCCTGGGACTGTGTGAGGAACACAGCTCTCTCAAGGTGACCCCCTTTCGTCATTCTGCCATCTGATCCTGAATCAGCCTCAGCCTGTCACACACACGTACACAGAGAGAGAGAGAGAGAGAGAGATAGTTTACAATGGTAAGGCCAAGGCTTAAGTGCTCTATCACTGTGTTTTCTCCCCACTAAGCACAAGGGATGATGACTATGATAATGATGATGATACTGTCCATGATATATGCTTACTGCCATTATACAGTATTGCTCTTTTTTTCCAATAAAAAAAACATCAATATTAAATAGATTTGTTCCTCCTGATTGATGAAATATCATAATAGAACTGTCCTTGAATTTCTATTCTCCAGGTGAATAAGCCCAGTTGTAATACGAATACATTTGTCCAAATGGTACGCAGTAAAACGTACGCTCGGCATACACTTTATTTGTAAGTATTGTACTAACGTCTCAAAAGTGATCAGGGCGACATCCCCGAACCCGTCTAGGCCCGGCGGAATCTGAAAGCGGTGCCTGATGCGAGAGGCACATGGGCGCCACTGGAGCGGAAATGAAAGGTGTTGCCATCTATGCGGAGGGAGATTGGAATTTGGTGAGGAAGATTGCAACGGGCAGCCCGAGCTGTAGGAATGTGTTTTTATATGATTGGTGGGTGAAGCGTTCAGACGGAATCCTCAAGTACAGCTCAGACGCCTCTCTCTCGCTCCACGCTCCGCGGTTCTGATCCGGTCTGACACCCCCGCCACACCCGGCGACACTGATGAACGCTAAGAGTGTGGAAGTGTGAAAAAAGTTGTTAAACCCACATTTGGATCGTGTCAGTGTTACAAGCATTGCGATTGCTTTCTATTCAAAGGCCTGTCTAGACATATGTGTCACGGCTCGGTGATAAGGTCCGCATGTCGGGAATTGTGATACCTCGCAATTGAGCCAAACAAGTCTTAAAAAATAATCTCTTTTTTTTTTGCATATGACAAAAATGTAAGCGATGAAGAACCCGTTATGACTCCCAGATCTTATGGCTCTACGTCTAGGGGGTGTAGGGGGAGCCGTAACATAAAGGAGTATGTTACCACTTATTGTGGGAGGGAAAACTAATAAACGGCACAACAAGAAAGAACATAAGTGCAATGATTTAATAAGTAAACAGTGGTGAGGTACAAATATACAAGCCATAGGACAACAGGTAGACTATGAGCGGTGTCACCCCAAAGAAACCAAAATGAGTAAAATGTGACCCTACCAGTGTTCAATTCTACATAATGCCGCTCCTTTGCCTAATGTATTTAACAGAGATGAGCCTACGTGTTGGAATGTATACCCAAGGGTATCTCACCTACTCCTGTTTCCTATGGCTAGTGTGTGACAATACAAATAGAAAATAAACTGTATTCAATGTTAAACCAAATGAATGAACAAACCAAGCTTAATCTTATCTAAACAAACTATTAAAGGGAAGGTACGTACTAAATAACACAAATACCCTGACACTAAGAGTTGACAAACTAACAAACAGAACACAACCAAACGCAAAACCAGTCGACTGACACTGAGACACATATGACTGTATGAAGCATACTACGACTGACAACAGTGAGAGGCAATGACATGAGCCTAAACCTGCTCTATGTACAGTATACAATGACATGAGCCTAAACCTGCTCTATGTACAGTACAGTATACTGCCATATACCTGTATCACAGTCAACAGGCTGAGAGTATCTGTGCCTACCCAATGAAGAATATGCTAATAAATGTGACTACTGAGGCAAAAACAAGTCCCACCCGTAGACTGCTAAATTTCAACTCCTTGTGACTCGAGCAAGGCGTCTCGGTCGAATGGAGGGTTCTGGTGACTTGATAATTATTTCTCTGCTTTTCGCCACGGCCCTAAATTAATTGGGACTCGTCTAGTCAGAACCCTGACAAGCGCTTCATTCGTTGCCTAATAAAAAATGGCCCCTAGGAGCCGTTTGGCGTTTAAAGCAACATGGCCAATCCCTTCACCCTCCGCTAGAGAACCCAGGCCACTTTGCTCGTGCCAGCCAGGGCCGCTGTCTCATAAGATGAAGCAACAGTGTGACTCACATCTAAGTCTTAGAGACTTCTTCCGGAGGCTAGGAAAAGAGCATACAAATTTAAGTTCAGTCTCCTCAGTCGTTCTCATTGTATCTTTTCCTTTTAAGATGTTTGTGTGAGAAGACTACTGTTCTTGTGATCTACAAGCTCCACAACGGTTCAGAGACAGCTGCTCAGCGTGTCAGAAGAGAATACAAACGAGGTTGTTGCCGATTTGTTGAACAAATTCCAACAGCTTCCAACCAGCTTGTTTTCGGGCGAGAGGTTTAGGGCATTGCCGTGCAGTGAGGTCATCTGTTCAGAGGACGACCACATGAAAACCAGCAGGCGGGCACCACTCTGCGGCCCAGCTAACGGTAACGCTAACACATAAGCACACTTTAAGTAAACAGAGCATACATGATGCTGAGAACGCCTGAGCTGATTTTTCAAATACAGTCTCTGTCTTTCTCCTACATAGGTCGAAACAGGTCAACACAACAGCAGGACAACAAAACATTGAACCAAAACCTCTCCTGCACGCACAGCCCAGCCAGCCATCGGGACTTACCTCTTACTGACAGTTAAGTCAAGAGGAAGGGGATGCTGGGAGATTTTTTTATTTAGGTCATCCTTACTTTGAAAAGTTATACAGTTTTGAATGGCTATGCTCACTGCAGCATGTACAGTACAATAGCATGAGATCCTATACTGTTGGTCAATGTAGATAAAGTACTGCTCGGTTATCAATCAATCATATTTTGTACATAAAGTAATGCACCTAGAAAACATGCAGTGGGCGGTCAGTAGAAAGTAAAGATGATTCCGTATCGTAATATGCCTAGAAAACACAATGTTGTTAACGCACGGCCTCCGTGTGGGGATTTAATGGCATTGCGCAAACACGGGTACTGGGAGTAGCGGCATGTTTCTATCATCACACCCTACATGACTTCCCACATGTAAACATCTTTACATCTGCTCCTACATTACATTACGTATGCTATCCTACTAAATGATTAATGAGTTCAGGCTGGGGTGAAGTGAACATACTGAAGTGAAGTGCTGCATTGTGTGTGCAGCATAATCCTCCTGAAGTACGTGGTTTTAGCACAGCTCAGTATGGCGGCTGCGTCAACAACAGTGTACGGCTAACTTGAAGTACCAGAGAGTACCTCAGCGATGCACAGCCATCTCGACATGAGACATCTGTTACCTCTCAGCACTGAGGAGAGGTAAACATAATGGACAAGGGGCAGGTGACAATCAGGGAGTTTTCCAAACGGCCAGTCATAGTCCAGAGAAGATAGCAGATAACAGGTTTGCATGTCGAGGATGTTGTCAAGGATATCTGTTCTCTCTCTGCTGTTTCTGGAGTTGGCTTCAGGGATATCAACAACCTTTTCGAGTCAGGATACAAAATACACATGCTACGCTATGTACTACTATCATCAGCCATCAGTACAGCACCCTAAGATAGAAGATGGCCATGGAGATGAAAGAAAACAATGTCTCACTCACTACGGATCTACAGTATTAGTCTTGTGTAGCCATACCTCACCTCCATATCACGTTGTTATCAACGTGTTATCAACGTGTTATCAACGTGTTATCAACGTGATCACCTCCCTTGGAGGTCTGGAGAATTTTTGATTCGCCAATCTAGCTTGGATTGATTTGAGCGATGGGAGAATGTACTAGCAATTTCATTGGATGTTACATTCCAAGAACCCTCCCACCACATGCCTGTAGAATGGTTTATTGTTGTTATGTCAGTCTTTTCCGACTGGGAAGAACTTTTTACTTTTGCTGTACTAGCTTGCAACATTAAACTACAACTATTGCTGTACTAGCTTGCAACATAAAAGTAAATGGCCAAAAACCTGAAGGAAAAAGTGCTCCGAGCTCCGTCCAAGCAATGTATTTCATTGGTTTGACAATGTCGCACGGCATCACTCATTTCAAATGGGTTTCCACCCCTTGGAGCTATTTTCTGCAAAGGATTACCCCAGGCTTTCCGAACCTGGTCTCAACAAGGTTCCAGATATATGGACATCTCCCTCCAGGGATCCATACATCACAGTCACTACTCACTACATCGCAAACAGCTGGGATATCCTGCGACAAACCTAATGACTAGTTCTGTAAAAACCAGTAGTCGTGAAACCCCTGGTGTGTAGTATCATAAATGCTCTTGCATAACATTGTCTGGATGTCTCTAAAGAAACGATTGATTTTAATATTTTAAAGGTCACAATTTCAACTACATTTGAAAGAGTGAAACTTTGTTTCCTTTGGGTTGGGAAACTGTTCTATCTAAGAATGATCAAGACAGAATAAGACAAGACATTGCCTAGTCTTAATCAAAATTAATAAGGTTTGAGGGGTACATGAAGCTCCTCTGTTTCATGAGTTACTTGCTGCATAATTAATTAATACATTTCTCTGGGGGAGAGAACAAGGGACTGTGTAGAGAGACTAGAAATAAATGGTTATTATGGGGTGGAGGATGATGGGTCTGCTTCAGATGAAGAGGCTCTCTTGATTTTGATCAAGCTTGTTTATTAAAGCGTAAATATAATTGCTCAAATTCAAAGTTTTATGCAGGCAGTTTGCTTTGTCTTTTTCATTGTTGTGTAAATCAAATCAAATCAAATTTTATTTGTATAGCGCATTTCTTACAAGATGCAACTCAATGCGCTTCACATAATGAACATTCTCAGTCAATCAATCAATCAATCAATCAATACTGACAGAGCCGCAAGCAGGCAAAAGTAAAAACCTGTACACTATGTAGCCAGGAAAAATTCCCTTGCAGCCCTCTACACATAGAGCGACTACTAGCCAGTTTGCCTACCAGCACCCAGCGGTGGGCCCCCACCCCCCCCCCCCCCCCGGGGAGCCCCCGCCGCCCCACACACCCAGCCCGCCCCACCACCAGCACACCCAGCCCAGCCAAGCAAGCACAGACCATAAAAGGCCCCGCACAAGGACGGCCAAGCAGGTGCCCCGGCGGCGGAACAGACCAAGCACACGGGGCAGCCGGGGGCCCCCAAGGGGAGGCCCAAGGACCACCGACCAAAGCAAGCAAGCAAGGGTGAAAAACCTGTACACCATGTATCCAGGAAAAGTTCCTTGCATATTATCGGTGTACACACTGTCCATAAATGTAGTGTTATATCTGCATCGTTCTGCATCCAGCATGGGCACAGGTCCTGCCAAAAGAGAATCTTAAGCGCAGTTATGATGCAACAACACAATAAAGATGACAGCAATACAACCTGATGGTGGTACCGGTTCCAGTACTGCTCTAGGTGCTACTGGGAGCTGACAGTGCCTCATCAGCACCCGGGTCCTTTTTCCTGTCAACACAAATCTCAAAACACGAGTATGGTGTAATGGCCTAGTGATCCTAGTTCTATAATGTCCAATGTCTCCCTAGCAAAAGGCGACATTGAATAAGTAGGTTTTGAGGTCTCGCTTAAACATTTCCTGAGTTTTAGACAACCTCAGGCCCTCAGGTAGGGTGTTCCACAATCTAGGAGCATATGCTAAAAGCTGATCCTCCAAATCTCTTTGTCCTAGCCTCTGGCACTATTAAAAGTTCCGTGCCACTAGACCTTAGGGGTCTAGCTGGTGTGTATCTTATGAGCATGTGTAATGCATGACAGCTTTGTCACTAATAAAGTTCTATGACTTCAAACTTTGGGTAATATACAGTATAGTATTTAGACTACTGTATTACATGCACTGGAACAAGATCCTGCATAGCGATACTGTGATTTAATTAGATAACACACTCAGGAATAGTTGTTTTTGCTCTGGTTTTGGTCATAGGGTTTCTTACTTCTGGTATTTATATTATTTTCCCAACAGGTTAACTTTTTCCATGCTTCCACACTTTTTATTCATCCACCCTGAAATTGAGGCTCATTCCGCAGCAGTGGTGTCAGACGGAGGAGATCTGGTCATATCAAGCATGAGCTTGTGCTTGACGTTTCCACTGAAATGGAAAAGACGGGGGCTTGACAGATATATAAATAAGATGTGCAATTCCCCTGTCTGGCTCAAAAACAATAGGTCTGGCAACTTGAAATGGGTTTGTTTAGCGAGGAGGAGTTATTTTTTCCAGCAAATCTGGGTCAAGGATTTTGCAATGGGTTATTGTCCTCTTTAGCTTGTGTCTGTGATCCACTGTGCTGTACAGTGGGACAGTAATCATACCCAGTGTCAAAGGACATCCAGCTGTGTGATTATTGCCAACAGGACTTGAATGGTATCAAGTTTGGTTTGTGTACTGTATGTTCTTGAAATTATCTTGGAGAGAAAGGTGCACTGTATGATGAGACATATTCCACTATGATGGGTTTCTAGAAACAGGGTCACATACTGTATGATTGGTTTGTCACAAGTCTGTATTTGTGCTTACTTTCAAAAGGTGCAGGGCAGTTCTTCATCAGCTTTCTTGATCAAGCAATTTGTTTGTATTCTGGCTTTGGTTTCTGTCAACTTGTTGCCAATGTAAGCATATAGCTGGCCAGGTTTACAACTTTGATGGTTTGAAGAACTGTAAAAGACTTGAAACGTAGGATTCAAATAGAATTTCTAACCCACTACAGAATTTCTTACCCACTTACTTTTTTACATTTGTTCTACCACCAGCATTGCCTTCATATCTCATTATTCGTTGGTGTTGCACATCGATTTTCTTTAATAAATCCAGACTCATTGTAACAGACATAAATTGTGTACAGTATTCAGCCAAATTTCCTTTTGTGAGAAGGGTGTTGTTGTGAAACTAATGAAATTAGCAGCCATATTTCACTGGGAAATGAAATCAGGTTTTTATTTCAGGCTTTGAGTAATATATTCAGAAGGCTGAACATATTAGCATAATTGCAGCATCTTGGAAATAAGGGCGCGGAGCACTTCTGAATCTTGTTTGTCACGCCGTAGCTTTAGCTTTCTTTGTTTTGCATGAGACCAAATAAATCATCCACACCGGTAAGCTTAATCAGAGAGTGACAATACAGATTTAAGGTCAGTCTCGAAGATTACTCACACAACCATATCTCTTTAACTGTGACATTTTCATCCTTGAAATGTTCAAATGATCAGCATATAGGCCTAGTCCACGTGAGGCGCATCATCATTCATGAATGCAGCACTCCTTAGCTTGTTATGTGGGGAAGGCGGGTGCCAATTTTGGGGGCCAGATATGTGGAATAAATGAGGATTAGTATTGGGCGCCATGAAGCCAACATCATTTGCAAGTCTAATAGCAGCGGAAGCCCACGCCATGGCAGTATTTAAAGAATTTAAATAACCCACTTAAAATGATGACACGTGTGTGTGCGGAGTGATTGATGCACCCATCACTCACGGCAGTATCCCTCCGTGACCGTCGAATCTCTGACCTGCAGGTTACCTGCATAATCCTTTGCGTTCAACAACATTGAGAAAATAAATCGTCAAAAAAAATACAGCACAGGACTAAATACCTTTTTATTTTTTTTATTATGCTAATGACTTTTTTTTTTCACCAAAAAAACATATGCTCCAATGAAGGCTGTCTACCTTAGTGTGACGTGAGTCAGTAATTGAATCTGTTCCAAGGTTAATTAGTGCAAATCGTGTGCTGACATATGAAATTAATCCTTTTTAGGAAGCCTGCCTCCTTGTTTGCCTAGAGAACTAATGTTTACCCCCATCTACCTATATGCTGAAGGAAGTCCTTGAAATACCGCTGTCTCTGCCTTTCCTTTGGTAATGATATGTGCACATAATACCTGCAGTGCTCTGTCCTTAATGCATACCAGGCTCTGCGCCAGCCAGCTGAATATCTCCTATGGATAGAGGAATGCTGGAAAGTTAGAGACTCTAGTATGCGAGGAGCTAAATTAAGCAACTGGCCTTTACCACCTTACCACGAGACGAACGTGCCTGACTGCGTTTCCTAGCAGAGAACACTGCAACATCTCCCCTCCCACTCCTTCTCTCTCTCTCCTCTCACCTTTACTCTCTCTCTCTCTCTCTCTCTCTCTCTGCTACTCTTATAGCTGTTCTGTTTCTCTCTCCTTCCGTCTTTCCGTCTACCCACTTACTTCTATCCATATCCATCTTCCCATCTCTTTTCTTTCATCTCTCTTTCCTTTCATGTCTCCCTCTGTTCTCTCTGTCTCTCTCTCTGTCTGTCTCTCTCTCTCTCTCTCTCTCTCTCTCTCTCTCTCTCACCAACTTAAGGCTGGTGCAGTATTAAATCACTAGGTGCCAGAGCCCCACCTTAAACAGCCCATTTTTAAAACCATCCTCCCCTCTTCCCTTAAATATCCCCTCACACATTTTGACATACAGATGTGAACACACTCACAAACCCACTCTCTGTGTGTGTGTGTGTGTCTCTCTCTCTCTCTCTCTCTCTCTCTCTCTCTCTCTCTCTCTCTCTCTCTCTCTCTCTCTCTCTCTCTCTCTCTCTCTCTCTCTCTCTCTCACACACACACACACACACACACACCCATACACACACACACACACACACACACACACACACACACACATACACATTATTACACACACAAAGGAAGTTGCAGTATTCTCTTTTCCTTTTTGCATGATTGTAAGCATTGGTGGAGAAGGGAGACATTTGTCTTCCATTGATGTTCCCTTGCACTTTTCAAAAGGAATAAGCAACAAGTTGTTCATTAGGCAAATGCAGCCCAAAGCCCTTGTGGTTTGCTGTACGCTGCACTGTGATGCAGGAACCCTCTCTTCCACTGCAAGAGAGGACTGTGGCACGAAGAAAGATGCCTCACTACTCTCTCTCCCCTCACTACACACCCTGAGTTCATGCCTGTGTGTGTGCATGTGTGCGTGTGGGTGCATGGGCGCGTTTGCGTGTGAATGAAAGTTATATTGAGAACCAATCCATAGTCACCTAGAACGTGACATGAATCATTTAATTCAGCCCTCGCTCAGAAATTTACTGTGTACAGCAGAATTCAATTTAGTTCTAACACCAAGAGAAATGCCTCTCATCTAAGGCCAGCGTCTATTGATCAAGATTAACCAACTGCCGTTCAATGCCTTGTCACCAAATTGTCGCTGTTGTCATTAATATGAAAGTGTGGGTCATTCTTCTCTCTAAGATGTGTTGTAGCAAATATCAGTCATTAACACTACATAACGACTCATACATTACACTACTGTACTTAACGGCAACACTAGCCAACTGTAATAACACTGCATTATTTATATTTCTGTCATTTAGCAGACTAGAAATATATCTGTACATATATCTGTCATTTTCCAGAGTACATCTGTCTAAATATGTTCAGCAAATTATGTTCAAGTCAAGACTAAAAACCCATCTTTATAATATTGCCTTTAAATGAAAAAATAATTAAATTATGATTATATAATGATTGGAGCACTTTGAGCGGCAACGTTTGCAGGAAAAGCTCTATACAAATAAAAAGTTATTATTATTATAAAGTAAGGAAAACGTAGTAAGACTATATAAAGAAAATGAGTGGTACACGTGGTCACAGTGCTAAAGAACGGGGTGTGAGTTAGTGCGTGTCTAATGACAGTAGCTATAGTGATGGGGATGGTTACCAGTCCCATTCACTTCTTGAACCACACAGGTGTCTGGTGGAAACCACAGCTTGTTCCACTGATACACTGCCCACTCATACAGTATGTTTCACCACCAAGGTAGTTCTACCACATGAGAAAAGCTACTTCTATAATCCAACATGACATGCATGCCTATTGGCACCATATGGTGTTGATTTCGTTCCGGCTTTAGAAGTGCACCAATACACGACAGGGCTATTTGTCTTAAGGTAAATGTTGGACACATCGTCAGGGAATCCATATGTTTATCGTCCATCTTCCCGTCACTGGCCGACCGCCAAGAAATTCTAATTGCTTCTTGTACAAAATTAATTTACTGTAAACGTTATTGAGTTTTAATATTTCGCGAGAGGCGCCAGGATATTGCTGCAGGTTGGAATAATACAGCAAAATTATCTTCTCTGCTCACTTCCCCACTGGGACCATACTGAGAAATGGAGGTACTCACTGCCATGTGCAGTAATGTACAGTTAGGATAAAAGCATCAGCTAAATGGCATATATTATATTAATATGTGATATACAGTATTATTCTCATTGGGGCTGGTGCCTTGCTCTGCTCTGAGGAATGGGTACTCTGTGGTGGCAGAGAGACTGCCGAGGGTGTGTGGTGGTGTGCCAAGGGCTGAGCCAAGCCTGTGAAGTCCTGTGGAGTGACTGTTCACATCCAGATGGGAGCTGGAGCTCGGGCGGAGGAGAAGCTACTTTGCTAAGCTGCATTGCTGGCACCACGCCACTGCTATTGTCCCTCGGGTCATCATTATATCAGCCCATGAATGGCGAGTCAGAGGTGCATTATTAAAGAAAGCGTTCATACTTTTACATACTTACATACAGACACGTACAGCACCTGTACACAGAGACCGGAAAAAAAACGCACAGGACAGACACAATAAATGTCTATCTAACTTACCATTGTTTACATCCACGCCCTATAAAGAATAGGCCTGAATGACTTTAATGCTAATTTGCATAAATAGAGGGCACCTCAATAAATATGATTCATGCGGTAAACATTTCACATTCATTATCAACATTTTATTCATGATCAATTTATATAGCTGGGTATTTGGTGAATAATTGAAATGCAATGAGCTCTTCAGGTCATTATACCAGCAATCCTCTCCAATATATCTCACTCTGGTCTTGATCCCTACGTAGAGTATTCTACTGCTCATCAGATACACCGCAAGATGATGGTGTATTTTACTGATATTGAAGCTGTCAGTCAAAGTAATTGCCTTCAGTGAGTGAGCACCTAAAATAAGAAGTGGTGACATTAGATGATGCTGTGCTTTCTGTCAACAGCACTAGTTCCTGATTGGGATTCCTCACAATCCAGTCCAGCTTTGGGTTCCACACATGTCAATGGTCAAGTTCATAATTATGTTATACGATGCATGAATGCAATATCTTTCTCAGAATTATCATTCATGACTTATAATGACAATAATAGCCTGGTCATGTAGAGGAGCTTTATCACTTCCTCTGCTAACAACCTGTCCTTTAAACACAGGACAGGACATTTCCCAAGTAATGGTGACATACACTACTGAAGAGCACAGATGACGTGACATACTGCTGTGTCACTACCATTACGTTGGCCTTACACAGAGCTCTAATGTGTTTGTAATAATAAACACACGTCACAATCGTAGCATCAACTTGACGTTCATTGACTTTTTAACAACTGACAGAACAGAGGAATACATCACAGCTGTCATCGTTCAGGCAGAACACCACAATAGCAGAACAATCGAACACTCCTATTTGAACTCTGATGCATCACTGCTAACCCAATATGCAGACATATCACGCCTCCACCACTTCTGGTACTGTTTCCACTGTGACTCAATCTTCCACTACCCCATAACTGTACTTCTGGAACTATGACGCACATGGAAATGCCCCCAACACTCTCCAGTGGATGCCTCGCATAACACAATGTAATCCACAGCTGGTTATCAGCTACTATCTCTGTCGTAGAGTCAACCAATCTACCGATGCACCTTTTACTATTCTAAGCCTCTACAGAAGTCTCCCATCATCTGTTGGATGATGTCACCCATATTCCACACCCAGAGAGAGCCACAGGAGTGCTGCAGCAATATTATGGGAAGTCCCTCTTCTTCCATCGCAGAAATCTATAAAAGATTTCTATTTTTACAGGGGTGCTCAATGAAAATCCAGGCCGTGCTCAAAGGTCACGCTGCACTGTATATAGGGGGAGAAATGTGTCCCTGGTCGGTGACCGTAAAGGCTGCCACCATACCATCAGGGAAGTGCTTGTAAGCTCAGGCGGGGGGGCCCTGGCAACCATCTTGGCTCATTTTATGTGTCCCTGTTAACTCATTTTAGCAAGATGAATTAAACATTTCACCACACAGACCCCATTTTAGATATGATTATCACAAATCACACAATCATTACACAGCCAATGGAGACCAGTCCAAGTGACTTGATATACTTTCTGTGTAATGGTTAACATTTAACCTAGGCTACTTTCAGTGGTCCATACTATATATATATATATATATATATATATATATATATATATATATATATATATATATATATATATATATATATATATATACACTGTATATACATACACTGATATATATATAAACCCCTCAATAAAAGTTTGGAAACGTTATTTCAGTCGATTCTTCCTCCCCTTTAATAATACCAATTGGTAGTGTATTTTATATAGTTGGAAAGCCTGATTAGTCACCTTTACAATGAGCTACGACTTGTAAGGATCATGCATTTGTGGAATGAGTTACACAGCTAAACGTGTGGGTAGCGGCCCAATATTTTTTGCCAAAATCCCCTGCAATATTCTTCAGTTGGTATTCACTCTCGTTTTGAGCTTCAAGTGCTGGCAGGTGTATGTCAGTCACAGGTGTGTGACTGGCACCTGAATGGCACCTAATTGACAGGAATGATATTCTGGGGCCAGTGGCGATCCCATATCTCCAGAATCTGGGACCTAACTCCATCCTCCAGGATAACAACGCTCGCCCCACAGAGCCAGGATCATCACAGAGTACCTCCAACATTTGGGAGTGGAGAGGGTGGAATGGCCTGCCATGAATCCAGACCTCAAGCCAATTGAACACTTGTGGGATCAGCTTGGGCGTGCTGTACGTGCCAGAGTGACCAACGCAACCATGTTGGCTGACTTGCGGCAAATCCTGGTTGAGGAATGACCAGCATGAGGAGGAGGTGAGAAGCTGTTGTGACTGCGTATGGATCTTCCACACGCTACTGAGGTCCCTGACAGTGTCAAATGAATAAAGTGTAAAAATGGCCAATATGTGTTGTTTTTTCCTTATTACTGTGGGAGAATGCAATCATCCAATCCACCAAGCAACTAAAAACGAGAGTGAATACCAGCAGAAGAATATAGGGGATTTTGGTAAATATTTTTGGGCCGCTACCCACACGTTTGGCTGTGTTGCTCATTCCACGAATGCATGATTCTTACATGTTGTACCTCGTTGTAAAGGTGAGTAATGAGGCTTTCCAACGATATAAAATACAATACCAATTGGTATTATTAAAGGGGAGGAATAATCGACCGAAATAACGTTTCCGAACTTTTTTTGAGGGGTTTATATATATATACAATATACAATATGATATATATATATATTCCATATTGTTTTGGTTTTCTGACCAATTATGTTTGTTTTCACTGATTCACAGTACATTTGCTTCTGCAACACACTGAGCAGCAAATCGGGATGGTCACTCACTAAATTAGATGATTGATTAGTTTTCGGCATGTCTGGTCACACATTACACTGTGCTTTTCACTCAGTGTGATTGGCTGTGGTGCAGCATAGAGACGGTAAACAGGCCTGATTTAATACACCACGTGTATTAAGCTGGAACATTTTTCTCCCAAAAGCAATCTCTTTAATTGTGCACTCGGTGCTGAAACTGTGTGAAGAATGCATTCCTAGAAAATATTAAGACAGCCCAGAAAATACTCAACTTAGCTGTGATTAAATCAATGTTCTATAAAGTTCTCATGCATATTGAATGACGAACTAGTTAACTGGTAGACGAGTATGTTTCTTTGCCAAGATCGATCTTACAAATTGACACAAATCAGTGTGTGTGTGCGCGTGTGTGTGTGTGTGTGTGTGTGTGTGTGTGTGTGCGCGCGTGCGTGCGCGTGTGTGCGTGCGAGTGGTCATCATCAGTTATTTTTGCCCAAGCCTGTACAGAGAATCATCATTCTTATGGAGTGCTTGTCAAACCAAAGATCGAGCATGGTCATTCTATGTCACAGGAAGAGCCAATGACAGTTCTTAAGATCTAGGGAACCTGGCTCAGGATTCAATAGTAGCTTGAGTCTTGGAACTTTCAAAAGCACATGATATATGTTCTCACTTACAAAACTTTTGTTATTTTTTCTAGTTTATTAAAGGGCCAGTATGTAGAACTGTTTGTTTACATCGATATGCCCTACTTACAGCCATTAGAAAAAGTAGCATGTAGCCGCGGAACTACTGTACATGCTTCACTTACATCTACAGTGAAACCAAAAGCATTTCCATGTATGAAATATGTATTGTTCTGTAATAGAGGCATAACATGTATTTAAGAGTAGGTCTTTTTTTGGATGTGTCCAAGACGTACATCTCATTTTACTCTTCAAAAGTGCAGTGAAGAGCCACAATGTAAGGTTAATTAATAAAGGCATTTGGGGAGTAAAATTACACATTGAGAGACTGAAGGAATGTTAAGAATCGTAGCCAATGTTATCTGGGAGGGTGCTTCATTTAGCTGCTTGATTAATGAACACTTGGGGGAGAGTTATGAGTCCCCCTCCACAGCTTGATCTGGAGTGCCTGCAGATTTACTACAGCCGTCCTGCAGTGAGTTAACACACAACACACACACACACACACACACACACACACACACACACACACACACACACAACACACACACACACACACACACACACACATCATTCTAGAGGCAATAAGGATGGGTGGGGGCAGGGAAGGGAGGTGCACACACACATATACAGACACACACACACACACACACACACACACACACACACACACACATAATTCTAGAGGCAATAAGGATGGGTGGGGGCAGGGAAGGGAGGTGCACACACACATATACAGACACACACACACACACACACACACACACACACACACACACACACACACACACACACACTACCACAAACACACCCCTCCCATTTCTCCACAATATAAGCACAAGGCTTCAAAATCAATTTTCATGGGAAGCCCTTAATTTATATATCTAAATCCCCAGCTTAAATCTTAATTAATGTTGGTCAAGAGCAGAAACTGCAAAACCATCTCTAGATATTCCAATAAGTACAAATAGATTCCTTACTTTGGTCTACTGCTGTGGGCATAAAAGACCAACCACATACTGTAGATGAAAAGAAACATCTAAATTCTCTACTCAAAGAGTCTTGAATAAGAACTTTAATCTCCCTGAGAGATAATTTATATAATATACATATGCCATTTATCTGATGCTTTTATGCAAAGCAACTTAGGCTACATTCACATACAGAACATACACAATTTTCAGTCTAGTCCCAGCACGAATCAAACTCCCAACCTAAGCATTGTTAGCACCATGCTCTAGCAGCTGAAAGAAAAGGAGCATACAGCACTGTGTCTGGTAAATGAACCCTGATACAGATTCCAAATGTGCATGGCATTTCCTGGTGGCTATGCATGAGCTCCACAGAGAGCCCAGTGTCTGGGCTGAACCCTGACCCCATTGTGTGACACGTGGGGTCACAGGGTCACTGTTTTCTGGGTGCTCACTGTCTGGGTGGAAAGAACATGACACAAACCACAAGTCAGAGAGAGTTTGACACATCACACTAGTTCTGTTCATCTCTTTCTCTATCTCCTTCTCTTTTTCTCTCTCTCTCCCTCTCCCCATCCATCTCTCCATCGATGAACAAAATGGCAGCTCCGCTGAAGTGAAGTCAAAATATCTCGATCCCCCCTGGTGGTTGGCTGCAGTATAGGTGTTAAGAGTCTGTTCACACTGATATAAGCTAATAAACAATAATAACAATAATATGCTGGTTATGCCTAAATAAAATCAAATAAAAAGACAGTGTATGCTTAGAAAAATGATGGCCCTTGGATGTAATTGGTGACCCCTGCACTAGGCCACACTAGACTACACTAGGTTACACTAGACTACACTAGGCCACACTAGGTTACACTAGACTACACTAGGTTACACTAGACTACACTAGGTTACACTAGGTTACACTAGACTACACTAGACTACACTAGGTTACACTAGGTTACACTAGGTTACACTAGACTACACTAGACTACACTAGGTTACACTAGACTACACTAGACTACACTAGGTTACACTAGACTACACTAGGTTACACTAGACTACACTAGACTACACTAGGTTACACTAGACTACACTAGGTTACACTAGGTTACACTAGACTACACTAGGTTACACTAGGTTACACTAGACTACACTAGGCTACACTAGGTTACACTAGACTACACTAGGCTACACTAGACTACACTAGGTTACACTAGGTTACACTAGATAAACAAGTGGGGTCTGCTTTTCCTTCAAGTCACACTGTAATTGTCTTTATACTAAAATACTACAGTATTCCCTCTTGCTCATATTAATCACCACTAAGACTGTCAGAACCTGGCCAGCAGGGTCCGCTCCACTGCAGATCTGCCTGAATGACACCTCATGGCAGGAATATGAGCATGAGGACCTGGAACAGTTCACGTCGTCGGTTCTGAACCACATAGTGAACTGCACCAACTCAGCCACCGTGGACAAACGTGTCCGGGTCTACCCCAACACGAAGCCATGGATGACTGAGAAGGTCCGAAAACTGCTCAAGGAGAGGGACAACGCCTACTCAGCGAAGGACACACTGCTGTACAGCACCACCAGGGCTAACCTAAACCGTGGCATCCGGGAGGCCAAGGCAGACCACAGAGAGAAGATTGAGGAATGCTTCCTGAGCAACGACTCCAGGCGGGTGTGGCAGGGGGTTCAGCACATGACAAACTTCAGAGCCAACAGGCTCACAGCCGCAGAGGACGACCCCCTGCTGGCGGAAAAGCTGAACTCCTTCTACGCCCGGTTCGACGAGGGGCGAACGGAGGTAACCACAACACAAACACCACTCTCTCCAGCTCTCAGCAGCCTCACCCTCACAGAGCATGAAGTGAGACGCGTGCTGAAGGCGGTGGACCCCAGAAAAGCCTCAGGGCCGGATGGCGTCCTGGGACGGGTGCTGATAAGATGAATGTCTGATGAAGGGCGGCAGGCCGAGATGTGTTGCTTCCTTATGATAATTAATTAATGCTCGAGGTAGACAATTAAGATAAAGTTTATTCCACACACAGCGCTGGGTCAACCCCTCAACACACGGCAAGCAACGGTGAGAGGCACACACCTAATGACACTTTGCAGCGGCTTGATATAGGCAAAAGTTGCTGATCAAGCAGCCAGCTGTTTGTCATGCAAATCATTCCCAAAGACAGGGCTCCGTTGAGTCTAGGTAGGGTTGTTGACGAGAAGTCCCCATCTCCCAAAAGTGGCTGATTATCCTGACAACCCAGCTACCTGACCCTGGTCAGCTGACTGGCTGGTCCTAAATATACTGATCTATTGACCCAGGTTCTATGCTGGTCCCCACTAACTGTGGTCTCTATATTTGGCTCAGGTCCAGTTACAGACAGAGAGCTTGCAGCCTGTGTCAGCACTTTACAACTTGCTGATAATCACCAATGATTAAAGTATTCAGGGTTTACCTAAGCACAATGATAAAATGCATCCTATCAGCCCACTCTTTTTTTTCTTCTCTAATGGATAGTAACTTTAATTATTTCTCTTTCTTTCCACATGGTTGAGATCCTGCATTCCTCCCCCGGAATCGTCTTTAAATGACTTTTCCCAGGGACAAATGCAAGTCCCCAGTCATGTGGCCTGACAAAGTGAACAAACATCTCACTCCACAATTGACTTGGCATGAGTAAAAGGTCACTTTGTGGTTAACTACTCTGATTAATAATCACCTTCTTTGGATAAAAACCTTTGTTGTTTGAAGGAGAAAATATCCAAATAGGTTTCTCATTACTATGTCTAACTACTCATTACAAATGAAGTAGGTATCATTTCCATCATTAATTCAAATCACATGTTTTTCCATAGTTTGTTACATAATTATACATTTTTAACAAATAGGGATATCGTCAATCAGTTTCTTTGTTCTTCGATATCCTAGGTCGATCTTCAACAGAGGGACCATCATGCTTTTCCGGTCGCAATGAGGCACTATCTGAGATGCGGATGGCCCATTGTTGTCTTTCCGCCTTATCGTCCTCTTGTATTGTTGCTGTATTATGGAGAGACTCACAGTAGAAATTATTTCATTCACCCTCATGCTGCTTGCTCAAATGTTTTAACAGTGTTATTGAAACTCTAAATCCTTACCCCCTACTTTTCTCTCCCCTATTGTTCTATGTCCCCATTGTCTGATCTTAAAGGTTTACTCCTGTTGTGGTGAATACGTACAACAATTGTCAATAAACTGGCAAACTCCTGCAACTGAGTCTAGTGCGCTATTTGGTTTAACTCCCTGGATGTCACGACGCATGCGAACAAGATTAGTGTCAGAGTCTTCAGTTAAAGTAAAGTCTGTTTCGTTAGTTATCACCCAGATCGTATACAGAACCGATAAAATTGTGGCCATCCATCTTATCCCCCACGAGGCCAGGATCACACGGTGACTCTCGGCACGCATCGTCTGTCCGGTATCTCTTGTCCTAGTTTCAATCTTAATTCACAACAACATCAAGAATAATTGTCAATAGCAGAGATAGTCATCATTATGGTCCTGGCATCAGTAATCGTTTGTCATAATACGTGTTTTCCCCTTTGCTTGGGTCTCATCGTCAGAGTTGAGAGTGGGTTGGGCCCCCTGTGGTCCCCCCCATCTAGTGAGTTCTGCACTTGCCTGCTGAGACATTTTTAGATACAGGGATTGCACAATCGTTAAGTACAGGTAGACAGACATTTAGTTTCTCTCAAAATGGTTAACTCGTCCTTCATCAATGCTCCTAGAGGAAACAAAAGGATTTGTCATTTGAAGTTCATGCCATGGGTATTCAAACTAGGACGTGTGTTGTGAAAAACCGTGAACCGTCCCTTTAATATCCAAATCAGTTCTTCAATACTTAGTTTATTTACTGTCAATGTGCAATCTGAGTCAATTCCCATAAGCATACTTTTAATGAGGTAGATAGGTTCTATTCTACCCGTATGTTAAAAAATTCTGATCATAATCATAACTGATGGCTTGAATACTTCCCCGTTGGTCTATGTACACTATAAGCTTATTTTGCATTAAGATTTAAATTTGCTGTGAACATTTAAATGTTCTATCCCTCTCTTATAGTCAAATATTTTCCAGTCAATCACCCGTTGGTTTTAGTAGATTTATCAGAGACACTCTTGAGTCAGTGTGAATGGTTCTTTATCATAAATGTTGCATCAATGTGTAATGCTCGTGCATTCAGCTGTTGGCCGATTAACACTGATGATCGTGTGAAGTACTGTCATATTCGTATGTGTAATTGCTTTATCAAAGTCTGTAGTCTGTCATGTCATTATCATGTTTCCGCTTCCACACAGAAAAACAACATTTTCATTTACAGTTACACAGAGAATTATTATTTGTGGTTTCCCCTTTCTCTCATCCGTCAATCGTTCACTGTCATTTCAGCCCCCACTTCTGTTAGATTGGCCCTCAGCAACGCCCCCGTTTTTTAGTCCGTCGCTCATTTTCCCTGCAGTTTCTCGGTTCTGTCAGGAGATAGAATTGGCAAGAGTTGTGTTGTCCGTTCGGGATTATTCATCAATCAAAATGTCACATATTCCTCTTTGCTTGTGTGAACATCAACAGTCATCAATACATGTCTCTGTTTACTAAGTAAATTCAAATGTTACGTTTACTGAGTCAATGCAGAATTGTATGATAATTACAATAAGAGACAACTACATTTTCATGTCTAACACTTCTATGTGTTCTCTGCGTGTCTGTGTCACCGAGCTGCGTCTTGTTTGCAAGGGCAGTTCTATTAATAGTGTTGGTTCAGAGCGTCGTCCCTGGTGCAGCGTTGTGGAGCAGTGTTTTCCCCTCGTCTCTTTACCACTTTTCTGCTGTTGGTGCTAAGCTATTTAGCTTGTCCTGAAAATACAATAGTTATTCATTTCACTCTTTATCATTTGTTTACAATATGTTAATCAATACAAGGATTATTATTACTTAACTCAATGATTTCCCTATAACTCTATCACTCGACATGCTTCACGTAAGACTTCATTACCCATAATGCTTAGTATTCATTCCAACCCTCTAGGTCCGTGTATTGCGCAAGCTCCAAGACTTGTGGTTGTTGTCGCTTATTAAACAATCCCAAAGCTTCTAATTCCCTTATTCGTTTTTCAATCAATGCTGGTGTCATTGAGAAAATGTCTGGTGTTGATAATTTGAAGTTCTTTGCATCTTCTCCAATACCATCTAGAATCATATTTGTAAAGAATGCGTTAGGTTTGTCATCTAATTCCAAATTCGCCTTTTCTCTCCAGGTATTTTGGAATCTGATTACAAAGTCAGACATTGTTTCATTAGGCTTACGTTTACAGTTCAGAATTTGTGAGATATCACGGTTTTGGCTGGCATGTTCGTTTAGAAATTTGGTTAATTGTTCAATGTGAGTCACTTTGTGTTGTTTATTAAACCATGGGAATCGTTCATTAATTGTATTACCTCTACATGGCCCATCATTATCTTCATTCAAAGTTTCACAAGCATTTATCAAAGTATCAATTTCAACATCTGGCATTAACGTGATCAGAATGTATCTTAAATCCGTGCCATTCAAATTACCATGTAGCAACATTGTTTCATACCAATTTATGAATCCTTTTGGGTTAATCAAGGGTCTGGGTGCGTCGACTATGATTGCAGATACGTCAGTCAGGGTTAATGGTTTATACAGTACTTTCTCCTCTATATTTAACAATGGTGCCTGCACCCGGACCACGCTGCGTATTACAGCCTGCTCCGCCTGTTCCGGCTGTACAGGAGGAGACACGCTCTGTATCTCCTTTACCTTGGGTATAGGGTTAAACCTATTGTGTTCCTTCTTTCTGACAATATTACCAGGCCATTGATTAGACATTATTACCCATGCTTGATAGACTTCTTTCATGTAATCAATATCCCATAATGGGTCGCAAATGCTTTTGTTTGATATCAAATATTCATCAATAATCTTTAGTTTATTCTTTTCAAAACTCCCGATACTTGGGAAATTATCGTCACTCCATTCCGCAATCTTTGTTAGAAACGGTTCTGCATAGAATGGTCCTAATTTAAGTAAAATCCATCCTTTTGGTGTCACTGTATCAGTGTATTTTATCGGAATATCAATTATGTGTGGATCAATTTCCAATAGTTTATTAATAGCTTTCTTTTCCCCTCGTGGCAAGTCCCTAACCGACTTGTACTTAATAATCCGTTTCTCACAATTTGTCGTCCTAGACATTTGATTCCCCATGTTTGATTAATTACACTGCACACAATGTTAGTAAAAAGGAATTCTTTTATCTAAATTGTCTCGTTAGAGCTTTATAGTTACACCATTCGTGTCATATACTTTAATTCAGTCTGTTGCATTGCGTCTCATCAAGGTCATTTAAATCCACGTCTCATCTGTTCTCTCCTGTCTCAATAAATCAATCTTGTCACTCAAATCTGTTGCGCTGTACCATTAACACAAATACCATATCTTTTCAAATTCTTATCGTCCTACAACTGTCTTATTACCGCTGACCTATATCTTTCATTATCCTGTTTCTCTACATAATACCACATTACTAGACCACTTTAAAACACTTTCTTTAGATCACACTTCAACTTACATACCATAACCACTTGCGTGTCAATACCTTATTCATTTAACCATCTTAATCAACATTCTACTTCATAGTTTCAATTGACTCAAGCGTGCTTCTGCAGTTCACCTTATTTCCTGTCAAATACCTCAATATGTCTGTACCTTACAGATAAACAAATAAAAACCCCCGGAATGCCCAATTCCGTTTAATCAATTCTTCTATGAATTAATCAATATCCAGTATCAGTATTAATCTCCTCCAGAGTGACACCTAGCAGCTCTGTCCTTTTTATACCGTATTATCCTATATGTGGATTAATGACCTTCATGTTCACACCAATACTCAACCTTTAATATTTAGTCAAATCTAGTCATTGGCCCCCCCATCATCAAATTCATCCCCCTTTCCTTCATTCAAGGAAAAAAATTACAGGTTTTTTCCTCTAGAACAACAATTCAGGTTAAGCACACAACCACACTGTGTTTATCTGCCTTACCTGTCTCGCTGAATCTAGGATCCTGTTCGTTAAACGCCAATTGATAAGATGAATGTCTGATGAAGGGCGGCAGGCCGAGATGTGTTGCTTCCTTATGATAATTAATTAATGCTCGAGGTAGACAATTAAGATAAAGTTTATTCCACACACAGCGCTGGGTCAACCCCTCAACACACGGCAAGCAACGGTGAGAGGCACACACCTAATGACACTTTGCAGCGGCTTGATATAGGCAAAAGTTGCTGATCAAGCAGCCAGCTGTTTGTCATGCAAATCATTCCCAAAGACAGGGCTCCGTTGAGTCTAGGTAGGGTTGTTGACGAGAAGTCCCCATCTCCCAAAAGTGGCTGATTATCCTGACAACCCAGCTACCTGACCCTGGTCAGCTGACTGGCTGGTCCTAAATATACTGATCTATTGACCCAGGTTCTATGCTGGTCCCCACTAACTGTGGTCTCTATATTTGGCTCAGGTCCAGTTACAGACAGAGAGCTTGCAGCCTGTGTCAGCACTTTACAACTTGCTGATAATCACCAATGATTAAAGTATTCAGGGTTTACCTAAGCACAATGATAAAATGCATCCTATCAGGTGCTGAGGGACTGCGCCGACCAGCTGGCCGGGGTTTTCACCAACATCTTCAACCAGTCCCTGTCCCAGGCCACCATCCCACCCTGCCTGAAAACCTCAACTATCATCCCAGTCCCGAAGAAAGCACGGTGAGCTGCCTAAACGACTACCGCCCGGTGGCACTCACACCAATCATCATGAAGTGCTTCGAGAAACTGGTCCGGGCCCACATAGTCACACGCCTCCCGCCCAACCTGGATCCATACCAGTTCGCCTACAGAGCCCACAGGTCCACAGAGGACGCCATCGCGACGACTCTCCACTCCACTCTATCCCACCTGGAGAGGGGGAACAGCTACGCGAGACTGCTCTTTGTGGACTTCAGCTCTGCCTTCAACACCATCCTTCCAGACAGGCTAGTGACCAAACTACTAGACCTGGGACTATCACACTCTATCTGTGCATGGATCAAGGACTTCCTGTCTGACCGCCCCCAGAGGGTGCGGGTGGGCTCCCACACCTCCACAGCCCTCAGACTCAGCACTGGGTCCCCCCAGGGCTGCGTGCTAAGCCCCATCCTCTACAACCTCTACACCTACGACTTCACCCCCGTCCACCCCAGCAACTCCATCGTAAAGTTTGCAGACGACACCACCGTGGTGGGCTGCATCTCGGGGGGGGACGAGGCGGCGTACAGGGATGAGGTGGAGCAGCTGGGCAAGCTGTGCAAGGTTAACAACCTGCTGCTGAACCAGTCAAAGACCCAGGAAATCATCGTGGACTTCAGGAGGAAAAAATCTGAGGTCCAGCCCCTGCTCGTCGATGGAGGGAGCGTGGAGAGAGTCTCAACCCTCCGATTCCTGGGGGTGCACATACAGGATGACCTGTCCTGGAAGACCAACACAGCAGCCATCATCAAGAAGGCACAACAGCGGCTCTACTTCCTGAGAGTCCTCAGTAAATACCACCTCAAACAGGAGCTGCTTGTGACCTTCTACCGCTGCACAGTGGAGAGCATCCTCACCTACTGCATCTGCGTGTGGTTCTCCAGCTGCACAGCCGCAGAGAGGAAAGCGCTACAGAGAGTCATGAGATCGGCCCAGAAGATCATCGGCGCCCCCCTCCCCTCTCTGGAAGAGCTGTACAACACACGCTGCCTCAGGAAGGCCTCCAAGATCTCCAGAGACCCATCCCACCCTGGAAACGAACACTTTGTTCGGCTGCCCTCGGGCAGGCGGTTCAGGACCATGCCCGCAAGGACAAATAGACTGAAGCTCAGCTTCTACCCCAGGGCCATTCAGGCCCTGAACACAGCAAAGACCTAGGTTCTAGGCCCTAGACAATCTAGACAATTTGATGGCAGCTACTAGATTGTAATCAAGTGCAATACTGTAACACAACTGTGAACATTTCAAACCTGCAAACTGCGACACTTTAAATGAATGTGCAATAACACTATGTGCAATATGACAACCCTCGGGTACATAAGGTTCAGAGATAGGAAATGTTAGGATATGTATAGCATAGCATAGAGTACAGCACAGTGTTTTATTTGTATAGTATAGTATAGTGGATAGTGTACATAGCCTTTATTTATGTAAACCAGCTCTTTTCGCTTCTTGTTTTTAGTTTTTTTTCTTCCTAGCACCAGGGGAGCCCCCCCTCCCAAATTTCGTTGTATGGTACCTGTACTATATCAATGACAATAAAGACCATTCATTCATTCATAATGACCTCTACTAAATTGTTGATGAAAAACATTCTGAATTTAAGTGTCCTATTTTAAAATGAGTTAAGTGTTTGTCTGAGATGGTAGTGGCTTTGTCTCAACAAGTTGTTCAAGGCTATACAAGGCGTTGTGCCCCGAATAGTCCACTCATTTGCCAGAGGAGAGTTGCTGTCTGTATTCTAGTTTGAGGAATTACAACAACAGTTTGACAACTGTTTAAACTCAGTTAAACTCAGTTGTCGTCAACATTGTAGGATCAACATTGAGTCATGCCGCACAAATATCAGAGGATTATAACAAGGCACTCGATGTCATCCATGACTAAACAAAGAAGAAGGGCAATCAGATCAGTAGAAATATATTTTGGTCTTGCGTGCTCTAAAGAAAATGTATTTAAACAACATTTGTACGTTCCTTTATTCATTGCACTCCACAACAGTTCAAGTTCCTCTGGGCTGTCATATTTGACTGGAGCGCTCTATTGTTGTTGCCAGTCAATGTTTTCCTCTTTTCCTTAATCAGGTCATGATAATAAGTTCCAACCTCCCTCTGTGCTCCTCTTTCATAAGGAGACCTTCATGAATAATTGTGGGAGGAAAACAGGCCAATGTAGCAACGCTTTTGAAGTTGTCCATTCCATAATTTGGAAAACAAATCTGAGCCGTGAACAAACCAAATCCCTGAGCAAATTGGATGAATATCTCTGTCCTGTAATAAACTGGATGATGTCAAGAGAAAGCTCCTCTTTAAAGATGATCTTGCTGACGGACTGTAAATGTGTGTTTTTTTCAACAACAACAAAAACGTCTTTGCCGCACTGCAAAGAACTGATCTGGGTGCCCCTTTTGTCTTAGAACAACAAACATTCTTGGATGACTCTGTGGAAAAGATTCATATAATGATGCATGCCATGGGTGTATTCATTACTTTCATGATGTTCCAGAGACAACCAAGGCCTCACAGAATCCAACCATCCAGGGACGAAGAAGGACCTGATTATATGTACTGATAAGTACACCAGGAAACCTTGAAATAGGCCAAATATTAATATTTCCCTTCTTAATGAGGAACCTCTGTTTCTCATTCTCTGTCTGTTATATCATCCACAGTGGGGCTGATTGCTTTAGATCCCCATCTTCCTGTCAATATTCAAGACGATATTGGCCTCAGGGACTAATGACAGCCTCTCAGAATACTTTACATTATATCACAATACTTTGCACTTCCTATCTTCTGCCAGACTTCTTCAGGCCCATCATCTTGACTGCCCCTCCTAAAGACCTCTTCCCCCCCTACTACCCCCCTCTTTCCCCCCTACTACCCCCCTGTTCAACCCCTACTACCCCCCTGTACAGCTTCTCTACTACTTCCTTCTTCTGCCAATGGCCCCTGGTTCTAGCATAGATTTTTTTCTTATGATGACTGATGGAGATGATTCACTTACGAATCAAATCACTTCGGGTAAAGGAGTCTTCTAAATGTAAAAAATGTAAATGTATATCACAGTAAAAGACAGGGACGTTCTCTTTACTCACAACGTTTTGCTATAGCTGTTGAGCCTCTGGCTAATGTGAAGTCATGGGGATGTGTGAGGGGTATGTAGCAATGGTCAGAGCATAAGATTTAACTTCACACAGATTATATTATCCCCTATTATCCTCATGTCACCTATCCCACTTATTCTCCAAGTCTTTTGTCAGAATTTCAGATTACAAGATGAATTTACCAAAAAGTGAAATATTTCCAATTCAGCTAGATAGTAGAAACAGACAATCTCGAACTCTCCCATTTACAACCGTGGAAGACCAAAGAAGCCACTTTACCCTTTGTCATTTGTTAAATATACTGCTGATCCTGTTGTTACGAAACAGTCACTCATGGATACAATTTAACTTTTAATCAGCCTCAGTGTTTATGACAATTATCAAAAAGCACTTATTTCCTGTGAAGACTATTGTATTTAGTGATTGGCAAGGGAAGGGCATATATGTATGTATGCATGTATTCAATAATGGATCTTTTTATTGATAAAAGTTTTGCATCATTTGAGCAAGTTGTTAAGAAACATTTAAATTTTGTACGCCATGGAGGTCATTTCTCCCACTTTGCCTTCTGTTTCAACATTGGTTTTAATACTGAAGGGCTTATCCACAAAGCCAGAATAGCTAGTATCTATTCAGCTATCTCAACGTTGCAGGACACAAATATGTCTAGGATTACTGTAAGACTCAGTGGGAAGATGACCTACAGTAAACTTTTTCAGATAAAGAATGGTTGCAGCTAGGTCCGTATGTCGGCAATTCTAGTAGCATAATGACCTTCTTTCTTTTTTCTTTTTTTGTATGTGTTTAGTTTTCATATTACGAAAGTTTAAGTGTTGAAGAGCCCACTCAATGTAACAAACAAAAGTTTTAGGATCACTAAATACTTAGTGAACTGGATTCACTGTATCGTCTGCCATCCTGCTTTGTGGCTACTGGGTTAGTGATACATGGCTTGTAAACAAACGTACGTTTTAGTTGTTCAAAAGCAAGGACTGTGTGATCATCTAGTTATGTGTACCTATGTTTTTTTTTAGCATGTTGATGTTCTATCAGCATTGTGATGTGCTAAACATGCAGTTAAATGTTCATAGCGATGTTCTTTCTTAGCTGCTAGGTAGCTACCAGTGCGATGGTACCAAACACGTTTTGTTTTGATTCAGAGCGATTTTCTCAGGTATTTGGTTTGAGGTGTACCAACATTCAAATAAGCATATCTTCTTCAGATTTCAATGTATGTATCATTTGAAAGCTAACAATCTGCACTTTCATAATCTGTAAAAAACTGAAAAATTATCTTGCCCTACTTGGGGACTTTTTCACCAGACCCTGTTACAAATAGCAGGTAGTGCTGCTCCAACTGAGGCTGCCCTGCACGCCGCCATCTTGGATTCACTCAGATGCACTGGACCAAATCCAGACTCTCTTAATGTATCCTGACCCAGACCCAACCTGTGACCGCTGTAAGGGAAAGCACTGCAACCTGTTTTCACATATCCCGGTCATGCTCAGAGATTGAGCATGAAGTTGTTTGAAATACTGTTGGAAATCTTCCAGATACACATTTAACTTTGTGCCTGGGTTGTTGTGTTTGGTTTGACCCCACCGATAATGATGCCAACTAAAACAAAGTCTGCTTGCAAGACGAGTCATACTTTCTCAAATGGTAAAGCACAATTATACCGTAAACCATTGTTTAGTAGATTGTCCGGTTAAAATATAAAATGTACGTAGTAAAATAAGACAACATCTGATACACATTTCAGGGAAGGGAAATAGCAGTTTTATAGTACCTGGCAGGCATACTGTACATGAACTACAAGTGCCAGTGCCTGTCTTTGACTTGCCTCTACCATGACAATCCACAGCTGTGCTATGATATACTACAGTACAGTATATGCAATGATTGTATGTTGCATCATGATTTGTCTCATTTATGTGACTTTATTGGTAAGGTGCCGATCCATTGAAAAAAATCACTGGTGTAAGGAATGTTTTCTTGGCACATTTTAGGCCTGTTAATCAATCATTTAACACTTGAAAGCCATAGCCTATTTGAGTATTGTTTTCTGACCATGTGCATCCCTTCATGACCACAATGTACCCATCTTCTAACGGCTACTTCCAGCTTGATAATGCACCATGTCACAAAGCAAAAGTCGTCTCAAACTGGTTTCATGACCATAACAATGACTTCAGTGTTCTTCAGTGGCCTTCCCAGTCACTGGATCTGAATCCAATAGAACATGTGTGTGTGTGTGCATATAATATATTCATATTATGAGATGATGTTCAAGTCAATATTTCTATTAACTAATGACTGTAGGCCAGCCAGTACATATCCTCCTGTCAGTGCTTTTTTTTTTTTTGCTTGTGTGCTGCTTGATCTTTTGCTTTAATTAGATGTTTCTATGTTATTCCTGGTCCACAAACAACTGCATTCGTTCATAAGATGATTCCATTTATATTCACGACATTCAACAATGTATTTCCCTCCTGCCAGTGATCTCCAGTCAATAGTACGGTATATACCCTGAAGCATAACAAGTCTTTTCTACAAAGCGAGGATGCATGCTTTGTGTACAGCAGGCTATCTGCTTGGGGGTAATGTGTTGAGAGGGTGACCCAGCTCCTTTAGTAGGAGATAGAGGTTAAGCTCAATAACAGCAGTTTGATGTCAAGTACAGGCCCGGAACACATTAGGCTGAGGATGAGAAGCTGGAGAACACACAAGGACGTGTGTGTGTGTGTGTGTGTGTCGTCCGTGTGTGTGTCATCCATTTGTGTGTGTGTGTGTGTGTTTGTGTGTTTGTGTGCGTGTGTCGTCCCTTTGTGTGTGTGTGTGTGTGTGTGTGTGTGTGTGTCGTTTTGTGTGTTCGTGTGTCGTCCATTTGTGTGTGTGTGTGTGGGTTTGTGTGCGTGTGTGTGTCGTCCATTTGTGTGTGTGTGTGTGTGTGGTTGAAATCTCAGCCTCCTGTAAAAGGATCTGCAGTAGCTCTTCTTCGCATCCTGCACAAGGACAGAGGAGTGCTGTAAATACTCTACATACTATTGATTTGCAAATTTATGCTCATGCTGCTTTTTTAAGTCTTATGTAACATAGCCTGTTGGTATTTAAGTGGTTACAGACTTAACCAGAGAGGTCGTAGTCTAACCTAAGTGAAGGTCAATTTTCTGTTTTGGTCTTCATGATAACCAAAAGTATTTAATTTTAACAGAATGGCCTCAACCAATTATCTCTCCATCTATGATTGTTCTTGACCATTGGCATTCCACAATTTTTTCCTGTCAGTCACTAAATCACATTCCTCGGTTTATGAAAGATCATGATACTGAATGTAAACACATACATTTGTCTGATATAGTATCTAGTTGGGCTGTGTCGCTTTGGTTACCTTCGACTGAATTTTGGCTTTGTGGAACTGAGAGAATGTCTCCCTTAGCCTGTCTATCTCGTGGTTTTCTTAGAAAGTGTGTTTTGTGGAGCCTACTGCCTCACCCCAGATTACTCTGACAACAATGCCCTTTTCATCTCCCCAAGGCTCCATAGCATGCTGCTTCAACAGTCCTACACGCTTGACAAAAATAATAAAGGACCTCATATTTTCACTCTCGATTTTCACTTTTGGCCTCCATCATGAAAGGAATGAAATGTGTCTCCTTCGTTACGTCGTGTCATACGTTACGCAGGATAGATATTGATGGTTTTTCTTCGAAAGAATAGTTTGCTTGTGTTTTGATAACGATGCAGCCAGTTGACGTTGAACTGCGTAATGATTGTTTTTAGCATTTGGAATAGTTGCAGTGCTAAGTGAGGCTTTAATGAAAGACATTATTTTGGAAGGATGGTAATGTCCTTTGCCTCTATTGAGTCACACAGAATCCCTTAGCACGGGAAAAAACACAAGGGCCGATATACCCTTGATTCATTTTTAATGAGCCCCTGTCTTTGTTCCGCTCTCTGCTATTTCAGGCGGAGATTCACAGTCCACACATATATATTGAAGATCATGTTCAGCTTTTGTTTCATTTATTCTGTTGGTAGATGATGGTGCAAGGCCATTAGAATAACTATCTGCAGTAGCAATCAGAAAGGGAAGTGATGGTATTATATCAGAATAGCTATGAAAATTTGACACTCTGTTGTGGGTAGATCCTAGACTGAATGCTGTCAATCATTGGCTGTTTTTATTAATAATTAACAAATCTGTCCACAAACCAGCTTAGTCTTGTACATATGAACAGAATCAATACATAGATTGAGCAACATCTCAGGACCTTGGGATACTGTCACAATCCAAGGACAATCCTTAAAAATAGACACAGACACACACACACACACACACACGCACGCACGCACGCGCACACACACACACACACACACACACACACACACACACACACACAGACACACACACACACACACACACACACACACACACACACACACACACACACACACACACACACAGAGAGACACAAAAGTACCTACTGTACTAGGCTATACTAAAGCTTACTTACTTTCCAATGCCACTGTTGTTGGATATACATACTACATTCAGCTTCAACAGAGAGGAATGGCCATTTTGCTGGTTACTCTAAGAGTAGGTTCTCATTCCCATTCCCTAAAGTAGTAGTCTTCAGACACCAAAATTGTCTTTACCATAATTAGGCAAATAAAGAAAACTAACAATGTCCACAGTATTATTTTGTGCTTAACAAACAATGAAAAGAAATACGAACCCTGACCGTCGTTACCTTCAATATATGCCATTATGTACAGTATGGTGTATAGTTAAAGATCCTAGAGAGAGCTTCCATAGACTGTGTTGTATCCTACTACAGTCTCTCTACCTCCAGTGCTGCGTTCTACGGGGATGCTGTACCTGGGATAAGGAGTGGCCAATAGTCGTCATGCCTGTCCCGTAGGAGGATAACGCTGGTGTGAAACTGCTCGCTTTGCCTGGCACCGCAAGGGCATGTGTGCGCTCGCAACTGTAGAGGTCCCCCTTTCTCAGCGTGCTGCGCGTACACCTATCGCACCCTCTTTTGATTCCCTATAACAAACGCCGGAGCGGAGAGGCAGAGAGGGCATACATGCGCAGGGATCCAGGAGAGACCTCGGCTCGGACATGCATCCGCGGTGTATTCAAGGGAAACTCCGGGTTCTAGGAAAAAATGAAAATGTTCCGCTGTGTGTCTGAATGAGCACAAGGACACAGGGAGAGACCGTATGTGTGTGTGCGCGTGTGACATAAGGTTCATACAAAAAGACCCACTTACTTCAGTTGCTAACTTTCGATTTAATTTAGATGTGTGAGCATAGGTAAAATACTTCAACTCATTTAAGGAAGCAAGAAGACGTCCCTCCGATCTTTTGTGTGGATTTTTCGCCCCCAGATGAGAGTCGTGATGTCTGGCTCATTCCACTCATTGTTCCTGGGTAAGTTCAGTGCACGAGCCACGCGCCGTTATAATAAATAAGTCATACTTATTTGTGCTTAAGTACAATGCAATTCATGTGATATTAGCAGTATTCCTTTAGTAATTTACATGTCACGCTATATATTGCTATATATTAAATTGGATATAATTCGATTTTGTGAAGATCTTTCTATGTTTGCAAGAACCACGTTAATTTCATCATAGTACTGGAAACGAAAAGTCATTGTTGTGTTTTCTGAACTCGTGAAATAAGGGGAATACGTTTAGGCTATAATCATCACACAATCAATGCTGTATTTGCATATTTGATCCACAGTAATTAGTAAATTAAAATGCCCTTGTACTGTAGTAGAATGTCCATTGTCCAACAGGTACTCTTATCTCAACATGCCATGTATTTTTCAAAACTACAGAATGGTGATAAAATAGACTCTAAAAAATATATCAAGCTACAATTAATTTCTAGCACCGTGGAAATGGGTGATGCCTACTAAAGTCCCTTATAGCCTACATGACCAAGGCATGACATACAGTTATCAGACCGCCAACTTCAACATGTGCTGATTGTTGTAGCCTATGGACTTCATGAAGTTTCAACTATGATTTGTTTGAGTGCAGCTTGTTGTTTGCCGCGACCGACTGGCTGCAATTGTGCAATTAAATGGTTAAATTAAATGGTGTAGGCCTATACTACACATTTGAATGGGGGATTTGTGTGGCCAAGTTTGCGCAAACATTTCCATTGCGTGCATTTTGTGATGACAGTATTTATTGTAAATTACAACATTGCATCAGCTTACATCCTTATTGCCAGCAAGCCGGAGAGGTTCAAGCTTTTGGATCATCAGGGGTTTGAATGCAGTAGTGCATACTGCATAGGCCTACAGAAGACAGTGTGTGTCAGGGTTCTTAGTTCTTTTACATCATGTTGTTTGTTTGTTGTGTGTGTGTGTGTGTGTGTGTGTGTGTGTGTGTGTGTGTGTGTGTGTGTGTGTGTGTGTGTGCGTGCGTGCGTGTGTGTGTCGCTGGGCATGCCTTCAGACACGTGTGGCAATGTCCCAGCTGAACCGTCGGAAAGAGAGCGGAGCACGCCACCGCAATTAGTCGGCCTGTCCACAGAGTGACGAGAGCTTTCATTAGTTGCATTATGGCAGTGAGTTAGACAGGCCATGCTACCCAGCCCAAGTGTCAGAAACGACATGCCTTAGGCTACCTCATCGCATTCCAGTTCGCCCTTTCTCAGTGAGAAAATAAAGATTAAGGGAAGTTCAGTCAATCCAACTTTTCTAATTAATTCTGATCCGGAGGTTTATGGATGTGACTTGTCATTACAAATTACATTAAAAGTAATGACCCTATGATCCAGCGCATCCAGTAAGATATACTCTCCTTCACTGTACATCTGAATTAGCTAATTACCTCTTTGGGTATTGGCTACACATTGTTGAGCAATGCTGACCTTGTCTTAATACACCCCAAGGCTATGAAGGGATGGATGGAGATATCAAAGCTTTGGTGAATGTTATTATCTATAATAACCCATCCTCTTACCTATATGGACAGGGAAATACAGTAGCCAAGCACATAGCTAGATTAGCTACCATAGTAAGAAGCCTTTCACATGTAATAAATGTATACCCCCAATTTTGAAAAAGCTGACGGCATGAACATTTTTAAAATTACTGACTGTGACGGTGAATAACCTTGTCCTCGTTCACGTGTCAGAGATATGATGGGGAAAACAAAGTCTCCTTTCGACTGGAGTCACATCCTCAGTTCTCCCCTTGGATTTGTCTTTCGCCCAGTGGCTTGCCGTTTCACACTCTCTTCTATTTTTAGAACACTTAGATGTTGACCTTTACGATTCTTGACTCCCCCCCCCCCCTCCTTCCCCATTCAAAAGCTCAATGACAAAACATCACATCACTTTAATGAATGAAGTACCTAGGAAGCCACGTGACTACCTTTTCTGCGACGTTTGGAGCCATTCCTTTCATGTGATTTATCATGTTGATACAAACAAGGAGTTTCAAAACATATCTGTCCTCTGGTCTATATTTATACCACCATCTCCAGAGGCTGCAAATTATCTGTCAAGTGTGGAGATGACACAAGTCGCCAGAGCCAGAGGTTAGGAAGTGACATCTTGCTATGCTCTGGCCTCAAATCACTGGCAGTCACCCCCCCGCCCCCGCCCCCCACCCCCGCCCCCCCATCTCACTCTCTCAATCTCCATCCTACTCTCTTTGCCTACTCTCTCTGCCTGTCTCACGGGTGAAAGCTGCAGTCAAGTGGCACTGGTAGATAGAAGCTCTATTGTTGTCCTAAGATAGGGAGGGGAAAATATCCATCCATGACACAAGAGGCTCTCCCTCTCTCATGCAACACGCCGTCTCCTCTCCAAATCATTTAGCATTCACCTTGAACCCCCCGGTGTTAGCTGTAGCTAGCATCTCCGCTCAGGTGCTCGTCACACTAGAGGGGCTCGCGCTTGGCACGTCAACTCAGCGGAACTGGTGGACCGTCGCAGGTTTTCTGTCACTCAGACGCGCGTGAAGGAACGTAATAAAGACCCTTTCTTTTTCCCCTGTACCTGTCCAAGATAGTGAATGCATCTTTAACGGCTCCCCGCTGGAGGATTCCTCCTCGGCACTGATTCGGAGGCTTGTATTTCCACGATCAAAACAAGAAGAATAGTAATTCCTTTAAGACAAATGGAAAAATCTATGAAATCTACGGTCCGTGATGAATGTGGAATCAGCCACTGCTCTGGCCATTATAAATCTCATTAGGAGTATTATAGGAGGAGTTGTGGTTGTTGTTGTGCAGTAGTTCATCCCTGCTCACGGCTTTGGTGGTTGGTATGCGTTGTAAACAAGGTACTGTAACTCACATGGTACAGCTCCCCCCCCCCACACGCTGAGACTGTCTCTGTGGTGTGTGAATGGTGAGGGTTAGGGGGAGATTTTAATTAGCCCAGCGCGGCACAGCAGGGGACACCCCCCCCTCACTGAGAGTCAATTCAGCTGGTTGACAGAAATCACAGTGACACCATCTCCCCCCCCCCCCCCCCACCCTCCCCTCCCCTCCCCCCCCCCCCCCCCCCCTTCCTCTCCCTCCTTCCCTCTCTCCCTGCCCGCCTTCAGCCCACCACATCCAAACATGCAGCAATCGCCTCCCCTTCTATTGCTCTCTCATAGCATATCTGGTGTGAGGCAGTGAAAATCTATACGAGCTACCCACTGTAGATGAGGCATGCCTCACAAAACCCGGTGGCCAGTAACTATGCACTATGTGCTGATTACACATTTCTGACTCTGGATATGACTACTCTCAGAAGGACAAATAATAAAAAATTATTAAGAAAGACATCCTTGTGAAATGTGTTTCATAAGATGCCTCTTTTATGGGCAGAAGATTGGCTCATTCCGTTGATCAAGCCAGTTCTGGTCTTGAACGCTTTATTGTTTCGTTGAAAATATGTGATGCATCATTTGCTTAAGTCTCCTTTCCAGTTCATGTGTAGCATTGTTACTTTCCTCCATGCGGTATTTTGTCAAATTACCCTAATCATAATTACATGTATGGTTGCCCATGGAATTACGGCATGCATCAATGGTATGGCTCAGTTATTGTGTCTTTCTATAGGTACTGGTAGTGGTTCTAGCAGAACTGTGACCCACTAGCCACGCCATGTATACTACCTCAGTTTGAGCTGTGACTGATTACATTACTACCAGACTGAGAGAGTATCCGTGCTGAGGAACAGGAACTGGCCTCTTTACTTAAGCGGCGAGAGGTGCTCTTGAATGGTTTGAGTTTGTCGTAATTCAGACCATATGCACATCATGTTTTCATAGAGAAAAAAGGGGGACGAATATTCATTTCCAAAATATTTGTCTTGTAATATCAACCCCACCCTGCAGATTTATAGACTGGTTAGTCACTCCAGCATGTGTGTGTGTGTGTGTGTGTGCGTGTGTGTGTGTGTGTGTGTGTGTGTGTGTGTGTGTGTGTGTGTGTGTGTGGAGGGGGTTGGGGGTGGGGGGGTGTAAGAGGGTGCATGAGGGTGTAAAAACATTGTGCAATGGTGGACACATTACAGCCCAGTATTATAAGTGTCTTATTATGCGGACAGTATGATACCCTTTCCATGGCAGGCAGTTGCTCAGCTCGGGACTGCGTTTCATAAATAAAGCACCTCAACCTTTTCTGTGGAAATGAAAAGCAAACACAGTGCAGATTGATCCCTGTTTGTGCAGGAGGATATTAAGTCACCTATTAAGCTTATGTTAGGGAGCCACCATGCTTATAGAGCAGCTAACTCTGCTGAAGTAGCTTTTCCAGTCTCATTCCCCCCCCCCCCCATCCCCCATCCCCCATCCCCCAAACAGATGGTACCACCATCCCAGTTTTTCTACGAGTCGTTAGACTTTACTTCTGGGTGATATGGAGCGTTTCCCCCATGCTGGACATTCAGATGTGTATCTTTCTGGTTGAATGTCTCTGAGGTGTGGTTGCATTTTTGGACAGGCATAGCGCAAGCCACCCATGTTGTCGGTCCATCAAATCATAATGAACATAACCAGCATCATTTGCTCCATGGGTCTCATTCAAGGATTTTTCCAACCGATGCAGTCTTAGCTGCCTCTCTCTCTCTCTTAGCTCCCTCTCTCTCCCAGAGGAAAAAAACCACCAACAACCTGTATGTTCCTATCCCATCTCTTTAGGCCTGACATGAATTTCCTCTTTGGAGGAAAAAAAACCTTTAATCATTGTGGTCGTGTTTATACGTTGCTGCTGCTGTTGCTTTTTATAGCGGGAAATTAAGTCTGTTTTGGGGTTTTAGCGGAAATGTGCGTGGGTAATGCAGGTGTCACTGTCCCCCCCCCCCTCCACCATTGTTTATTCATTTGCTGTCTCTCCTGTGTCTATTCCTGGCCCCTCTACCTTGGTGCTCATGCGGTTTGACAGCCTAACTGCAGTGTACACGGCGGAGCAGAAAAGGCAAAGGCTAAGGTCCCCCTCTAACATGCAGACCCTGGCTGTGTGTGTGTGGTGAAATGTGGCATTTAGAATAAGACATGCCATTTACAGCAGTCGAAGGAAGAAAAAATAAATCAATGTGTTTTTTTGTTTCGTTTTTTATTCAAGTGGTGGTATAGGATGTGCCATGTACGAATGTGCGCTTAAAGCTGCATGTTTAGGACACGCACCAGTCTACGCCATGTTTGATAGTGATCAACAGTGTCATCTAGGTAAAGAAAATGAAGAGACACAGCAGCAATAGCTAGAATAAGGAAATAGTCACAAATACAGCTCTACTAACTCCATCCTATCATATCCTCCTCTATATTAGTAGAACTATTTCACAGTGGAATGATGAGAAATAACAAGGGCTTCCCGTCTTACGTTGTGGCGGTAATGACTGCAGACATCGTCTTAAAAAAACTAACATTTCCTGTCGGAGGGAGATGCAATCCACTTTATTATCTTATCCACTCCAATGCACTCCTGACATTGAATAATGTGGAAATGCTGGACCCTAAATGGCCCCCCTGTTAACAAGCCAATTAAATCTCCCCCTACCCTGTTTTGGTTGAGCTGTGAGAAAGCCAAAGAGATGCTTGCTGTCTCAGCAACTCTCTACCCCATACTATTCCGGTATCTGTAGTCATCAACTCCTGTAACATTCACACAATTCACACCAAGAGAATGTCTATGGTATTAAAAGTTCAAATGTTACAAAATAGAGTGTTAACTCAATAACGTTTAAAAGAAACTAACTCAATGCCTTCCAGAGAGATCATCCACCTCATTGGGTTTCAAAGACATCAACAAAACCCTGTATTTCTGAGAACCGTCTAACCCCGTAACGCTTCAAAGAAACCCGGCCGTCACCCCACACTCCCCACATTATATCACTTCACAGGGGCTGGCCAATCCCAAGCCCAAGGTTCCTATGTGAAACCCTCAACCTCAAAGTGCACAGAGGAACCCGTTAACCACATAAGACTTCACAGACAGACGGCACCGACCCCACAATGTTCACAGCAAAAACCACAAAGGAGATGTTTGGTAGCATCTTTAGAGGGCAGATTCCCCCCTGAGCTCCTTTTACAATCCCCAGTCTCCTTTGTGAGGTGAGATGTACACCAGTCCAATCTTATTAAGTCCTTTGTTACCGTAGCAGGGTATGAGGGAGATGCTACTTAGAGGATCAGTCTTTCCACACATTTTTAAATAATTGTTCCTGTTGTAATGTCTCTGTGTTGATCAGCCTCTTGTTTCTTTGTTCAGTTCTTGAAAGTGTTGCTAAGCTGTTATTGTAGGACGTAGGGGCTTGGGATGGTATAGAAAAAGAACTGAGAAATGTGATGGCTAGTCAGAAGACATACTGTACTGTGACTTTGCCATAATAACCTTCACATGCATTTTGGACCACGTTTCAGTATTGAAGGGCGTTTCTATGGTAAAGATCCATATTGTCTTATCACGTATTCCATTCAGACATTTGCATAATTCTATTACCCGGTAATCCGTTCCAACCATATTGTATATCTCAGGTCTCTCCATATTTCTTTAATAAGTAGCCATAATCCGGTCTGTAAATCGTATGGAGGCAAATGAAACTGACCACATGTCATCATGTGACCTTGACCATATGTACTTCCTTGGAGGAGATAGTGTTAGTCCTAGAATGGAGAGATAACATTTTTGCAGAGAGAGAGAGAGAGAGAGAGAGAGAAAATGCCAAATATGTTTAGTAATGGATTTGCTGGCCCCAAACCAAAACACTGGCTTAATCCGTTGTGGTGTGAGCAATCCCACCACTGCCAGATGAGGCATGGGTCGTCAGCAGTACTGAGCACATGTCAACAGTAATACCGCCACAGAGATGGATTGACATCTCAGAGGGGCTGGAAATTAATCGTGTGTCTGTCTCCCCCCGAATTTTCCAACAGCACAGTCGAGTGGAAATAGATTTGAAACCGGGAAAGTGGATTTACGAGAAGAAGAAAAAAAAAAATATGAGGCACGATCACAAGTGCAAGATGGGGATTCAATTCCGTCACCAAATTATTAGTACATGGCAGTTTATTTGTGTGCAATAAGCCACTGAATATGAGTACCGTACCTTTCTAGCTTTCTGCCTTGGAAGCTTCTCTTTACTTGTGGATCCTTTTTCGAGGTCTCCTTATTGAGGGAAGAGGTCATATGATAAAGTCCTGAGACACAGTCTAATGGTATTCTCAGAGGTGGCAGTGACCTTTCAGATCCTTATTAATGGGTGATATGGGACAGTAGCTCAATGTTGCCCTTCTCAGAGTGACTTGGAAGAGCAGACAGATGGTGATAGACCAGGTCATCTCGGACTGACCCGAAGATCAGGTCAGACATGGGAGGTACTGACACTGACACCTGCCATTTGAGTGTGACAGCAGCTCGGAGGGTGAGGTTGACGTGACCGACATAGTCCCGAGTAGGTTTCGGTGGAGCGTTACAAGGCTGTGAGATGGCCTGAATGTTGCAGTGCACCAAACCTGAGAGGGCAGGAAGGCTTAAAGTATTTGAAGAACACGGTTCTTGATTTGGAACCGTGGTCGATATTCATTCTCTGCCCCACAGTGCCTGCTAAGACGAAAGCACCGGGGGAGTGATTCACATACAGTATATACAGTACATGTTCACTGACATAACGTCCTCAAGCAGAAGCTCTCATCCCTCCATTCCTCCACCTCTATCAGGTGCGCTTGTGGTTGAAATGACTTCTTACCACTGGTTTGCAGTCCAAAGAAGTAGTATGTCGTTGTAAAGCAGAAACACAGCTGGTATTAATTCTCCTATTGTTCC
>NC_137689.1:23433397-23442615 GCF_963989245.1 Nansenia antarctica | reverse complement strand
CGCTCTGCTCTGGGCTCCACCTGTTCCGGGACTGCTGCACTGTCGTCACACAGGGAGAACCTCTCCACACCCCCACACACACACCCGCTGCACACACACACACGCACACACACACACACACACACACACACACACACAAACACAAACACAAACACACACACATACATGTGCGCAAGCCACACACACACAGACACACACTCCTCCTTGGCCTGACTGCAGAACAGGCTGCCACTCTGCGTGTAGCCCACCTCCAACTATCCCCCGACCCACCCAAGCACACCCTCACCAACCCCCATAATAGCACCTGCCAGCCAGACCACCTAACCCCACCCGGCCCTCTATATCACACCCTCGCTACCCCCTCCAACGCCACCTACCTACCAGGAGTGCAGTGCCAGTTCTGCTTGTGTCAATTCACCATAAAGATCACATCAGTGCTGCATAATCCTATCATCCGTCTCTGACATTTTTATGCTAGGCGTAGGAAGAGAGCTAGCCGAGCCGTGTATGTGTGTGTGTGTGTGTGTGTGTGTGTGTGTATGTATGAGGAGTGTGTTTGTGTGTATGAATGTGTATATGTTTTTATGTATTCTCTTGTGTATGTGTATGTGTATGTGTATGTGTATGTGTATGTGTATGTGTGTGTGCGTGTGCGTGTGCGTGTGCGTGTGCGTGTGTGTGTGCGTGTGCGTGCTTGAGAGGGACGAAGTGAAGGCGGGGGCACCCACCCAGGCTCCAGCCCCCCCTCCCCACTGCGCCCACTGTTATTTATGCCCCACCCCCGCATGGGCGCCGTTGGCAACGAGCCGCCCGCCTCTCTAAAATGAGCTGACAGCTAAAATAAACAGGGCTGTAATGGTCGGCGCGGCGACCATAGTGCGTCTCACAGTCACGTTCGTCAGCCACCCCCCCCCCCCCCCATCCCCCATCACCCCATCACCCCATCCCTCCCCCGCCCCATCTCCCCTAAGTCAGCAGCTTTTTTAATTAATCTCTCTCTCTCTCTCTCTCTCTCTCTCTCTCTCTCTCTCTCTCTCTCTCTCTCTCTCTCTCTCTCTCTCTCTCTCTCCGCCTTTCTGCTCATTAAGAGATGTGCTGGTGCAAGTCAATTGATTGTTTAAGTATCTGCGGAAAATCGATGCAAAAAAACTGTTGGAGTTCTGCTGTGATGGAGTTATGTCTTTTTGCCGCGCGCCACAGAGCCACACGTAAACAACCCACGGGCCAAGAACAAGACCTCTGGTTCACCTCCGACCCCAGGGTGGGAGGGTGCGCGGGCAGCGTCTCCCTCATTCGACTGTGTCACACATTCATAATGTAGAGGTGTGACTGAGACCCTGTCTGCAGTGTTTACACGTGAGGTGATACTCATACTCGTATGGGTATGGGTGTCTGTATGAGTGTTTGTGGACATTACACTTAAGAAAATCCTGATGATGAATTTGAATCCTGACTCCTGACAATGATTCAGTTTATTGCCAATCATCCATAGATATACAGGTAGTCATATAATTGGTAGTGTATAGGCCTATGTTACGGTACATGTAGGGAAAACGGTTTATGTTGGCATTTCCGGGGACATGGCAGCATAGAACGTTGACTTGGAATGGAATGGAATGGACTTTATTTGTCATTGCTACAGTACAGGTACCAAACAACGAAATTTAGGAGGGGTGGCTCCCCTGGTGTTAGGAAAGGGAATTTTTTTTTTTTTTTTTTGAAAAAGCATAAATGCATAAAATCACAAGAAGGTAAGGAGCTGGTTTACATCAATAAAGGCTATGTACACAATCCACTGTACTATACTGCACAGATAGTCAACTAGGGTTGTCATATTGCACAAAGAGTATTTTTTCACATTATTTTAAAGTGTCACAGTTTGCAGGCTTGAAAATGTACATGTTTGTGCCTCAGCACTAGCTGCCATACAATCAGTCCGGACTGTCCTGGGCCCAGAACTTAGGCCTTTTCTGTGTTCAGGGCCTTGACGGCCCTGTGGTAGAAGCAGTCCTTCAGTCTGTTTGTCTTAGCGGCCGGGGTCCTGTACCTCCTGTTCGAGGGCAGCTTGACAAAGTGTACGTGCCCAGGGTGGGTCGGGTCCCTGGAGATCTTGGAGGCCCTCCTGAGACAGCGTGTGTTGTACAGCTCCTCCAGAGAGGGGAGGGGGGCGCCGGTGATCTTCTGTGCTGTTCTCACGACTCTCTGTAGCGCGTTTCTCTCCGCTGTTGTGCAGCTGTGGAACCAGTTGGAGATGCCGAAGGTGAGGATGCTCTCCACTGCGCCGTGGTAGAAGGCCACCAGTATCTCCTGCTTGTTGTGTTCTTTCCTGAGGCATCTCAGGGTGTATAGCCGCTGTTGTGCCCTCTTGATGGTGCCTTTTGTGTTGTCCTACATGCTGGCCTGTCTAACCCTAACCATAGCACCTAACCATAACCCTAGTTTTCCCACATGTACCGTATTCCCACATGTACCGTAACATATACAAATAGAATCAACATCATTGTGTACAGTATAGATTTACTCCCAACAACATGGATCAGTGTGCCAGGCAATGCAGGTAACTGTAGTGAAGGCTACATGATAGCCACATGAACCCACTATGTCAACACCACACCCACACTGCTACATCCAGCTATGCCAACGCGATGCCAGGCTGTTGACTTCATCACCAGTAAGCAGGTGTGTTTGAACGACAAGCCAAATTACCTCAGCGTCAGGCAGGGCAGAGGAGTGACAGATGTTCCAGGGCCCGCCAACCAGCTCACGGTGAGGCACGGTGGCGAGGCCTGGGGGCCCCTGTGTTTGTATGCCGCATTTTATTCGATACAGTTATTGTTTGGCTTTGGTTGTGGCTATTTTTACCCGGGTGTTTATTTTTATCTCCAGCTCCCTCTACACATCCATATCTCCATACCTCCATGGTGCCCACAGCTGACATGCAGTAGATAGTGGCAATGGGGTTGTTTACTGTTACTGGGCTTGTTGACTTGTTTACATGTAGTCTGTTTGCTGTTTTGTGTGATTCCAGTGGTACTTCTAGCAACGTGATCTAGGACTTGATATTCCTACTGCGATGGTCCTCTTTGGTTGTTAGGCTCTATGAAATGGCTGCTGTTATTCTTAGGATTTTTTTTTTTTTAAGTGTGACCATTATAATAATGTGTGTAGATAAAGAGTCCGGCCATTTTAATGAGCCAGAGCCACTCTCTCTCTTTGTGACCGGTTTCTCAGAAAATGTTCTCTGAAAAAACCTAAAAAAATCTTTCTTACGTCTCCCTAGTGGGTTGGTTAACAATCCTTTGAAGTTTTCTCCTTGTTCACAGTTTCTCGGTTCACTTGCTGTTTAATTTGACTGTGGAACTGCTTAAACAATGTAAAGCCCCTGAACTCTGGAGTCAAACATTCTCTTCATTAGGTGGGTTGTTTGCTTTCTGACGCTGTGATATATATTACATTGAAATTCCATTTATATATCCCAGCTTCTTAGCCTTCAACCAATCCTGATGATTCTTCATTGTTGTTTGTTTTATTTTCAGCACACATTGTAGCTGAAATAGTATTTACTTGTGTTCTAATTAGTGTGATGCAAAAAAGCCATGATTGCTATATTATAATAGAAACAAGCTATTTGTATATATATATATATATGTATATATATATATATATGTATATATATATATGTATATATATATGTATATATATATATATATATATATATATATACAGTATATATATATATACACTCACTTAACACTATACTAATACTGGGTAGGGCCTCCTTTTGCTCTCAAAACAGCCTCAATTCTTTGTGGCATTATTCCACAAGAGATTCCACTTTGAGATTCTGGTTCATGATGATAAGTGCATCAGGAAATTCCTGCAGATTTCCTGTAGATCCCCTCCTGGTTTTTCAGGTGCACTTTCAAGCTGTGAACCTCCCGTTCTACCACATGCCAAAGGGGTTCTATTGGATTCAGATCTGGTGACTAGGAAGGCCACTGAAGAACACTGAACTCATTGTGATGACTTTTGCTTTGTGGCATGGTGCATTATCATGCTAGAAGTATATACTATATGTGACGGCAGCTGGTGAAAACTGGAACAAGTCGGCAACCAATCAAATTGTTCTGACTTTTATTCGGAAACATTTAAATAAAGTTAAACGAAAATCAGTGACAAACTCGGTAGTCAAACCAAAATATTGCAATGCAACGGATTATCCCCACTACTACCTACTTAACTATAACACTACTTTACATTGTTGGCAGGCTCACAAAACAAGCTGTGTTACTTGACTAGCAAGTGTGTCATTGATTTTCAATGTTCAATGTTGAAATGTATTTCAAATTTTCGGAATAAAAGTCTGAACATTTGATCGGCTGCCAACTTGTACCCTGTTTCACCAGCTGCTGCCACATAAATATATATGAGTATGACCTTGCACTGAGGTAATACATGCTTCAGATCACTAATAACAGAATTAAATATTAATCACTAGAGCTTAAGTATAATTTTTGAGTAACACCTCCTGTTCTCTCTCTCTCTCTCACTCTCCTTTCTTATAGATAATACGGCAGTCTTGCTGACACTCCATATTTGTAATATCCCTATTCAATTCATTTTCTCTCTGATCTCAATGAAATATCACATTTGCATTAATCATAGTCCTGACCAACGTCGGACTGTGAAAGTACTTCATTAGCATACTGGGATCCTGTGAACGGATGTTTCACTTCTTACTCAATACCCTTCTTACTCTAATACTCTTTTTGTTGTTCTCTCTTCATGTGTTTCTCTGTGTGCTGTGTGCTGTAGGTCAGGTTCAATGGAAGTTTGTCTCAGTTCCATTTACATTCCATTTACATTTACATTTTTTACATTTAGCAGACACATCCAAAGCAACTTACAAAAACTACATTCATCAAGCATTTTGTCTAAAGTAAGTGAATCATCTATACGTCAGTCATCATGACCAAACCTCTATGCTAGGACCAGGTGCCAGGGGTGATGGTAATGACTCTGCCGTTTCTTCACAAAGTTCTCCTATCAGTGATGTCATACATTGAGATTGAGACAAAACTCAGTATGCATGGTGATGACGGTGATGATGATGATGATGATGATGATGATGATGATGATGATAATGTTGATGATGATGTCATAGCTACTGTTATGGCGCCAAGTAATTAAGCGAAATGTACACTGTTGCAGTGTTGGCATTGGAAGGACAGGGGAAAATTACATTTAAGGAATGGATTCCACATCAAATTGATGTTGACAGCAAATAAGAATATAATAATATAATATATGCCATTTAGCTAATGCTTTTTTCCAAAGTGACTTACATTGCATACATACATTTGAGTGCATACATTTTTCAGTAGATGTTGTCCCAGCGGGAATATACAGTACATTTTGAATGTTTTGAATGAATATATGAGGAGGTTGTATTGTACTGTGAGAGACAGCTTTCAGTATATGCTCCCAGATTATGGAACACCCTACCTGAGAGCCTGAGATTGTCCAAAACATTTAAGCGAGACCTCAAAACCTACTTATTCAATCTCACCTTTTAAATGTCCATCTTAGTTGTTGCTTTATCTTCTTTGCTCTTTGTGAATGAGTGATGTGGGTCACATTTTGGGAGAAATGCGCTAAACAAATAACATTTAATTTGATTTTGATACGAGCCACCACCATCATGGCTAGGACAGATCGTGACGTTAGAATTATAAGGTTCTATCTCCATTTTTGGTCAAAATTTAGTTTTTTACATAATCTGATACATTAGGTGTTTATTAATGCCTGTGTGGTGTTATTTTTTTAAATGTTGAAATGTTTTAGTTAATAAAATACAAAGCTTCCATCTCACAAAACATAATGGAATGTAAACACTTTGACGCTCAATATCTCTGAACTACCCTAAACGGAGATAGAACCTTATCATTCTAAGCTCACGAGATACATGGAACACAAGGTACAGGGTGAAGACGGGCCCAGGAGTACCCGCTGGCATATGGCCCTGTCCCTGGCAGAGAAGATGGCCTCCTGCATCCTCATGGCCCGGGTCTTCCCTCTCCCCACTGTGGACAGGGATGTCCGCTTGCCTGTGGCATCCAAACTCCCCATGCCCTGGGCTTGTGGGCCTCCATAGCCCCCTGAATGGTTTGGATTCCACCCTCCATGTCCCCAGATGGCAGCATCATAGCCCAAGCCTGGAAAAATAGAATATCCTCGGCCCTAAGTCCACCATTACCGGAGCCCTTGTTAAACACACCGAAACATTTTGTTAGCATTTCCAGCCAACAAAAGCCAGCTTCTCAATGGAACAATAGCATCCATTTTGGAGTTTCATTTTTTTGTGTGTGTGTGTGGGGGGGGGGGGGGGAGAGACTTAATCGCTGCCTGAAAATTATCCTTCACCTCCACAATGGGTTTTGACTCTGATAAATGTAGCGATGCTCGGTGTTAGACAAGGCGGTTAAACATCTTTGTTTTTTTGGCAACAGCTCCCCCATGTGTGTTGCGTACCCTCACCGAGGCGGTGGAGGGAAACGTGTGGAAGTTTATTAAACAACCAGACGGGGCCTTATTAATGAGCGTAGCAGCCTAGTGACGGCCACGGGGCGGACAGCGCTCTGCCCCGGCCTCCCCAAGCGCAAAACACCAGCTGCTGTCGGCAGTGCAGCAGAGCCAGGAAGAGAGAGCTAACAGCTAGCCAGCTCTGCTGCCGCCACGTGCTAGCCACCCTCCCCGCTCACTCACAGACGGGAGAGGGGGGAAAAAAGTGGAGGAGGGGGGTTGGAGGGGGTGTGTGTGAGAGGGGCGGTGGAGAAACTTGGCACGGTTAACTCTGTTTTCTTTCTCTGGCACACACAGTGATTCCCTCTGCTTTAGCAGTTACAGAAAGCGAGGCGGAGGCGAGGAGGACATTGATTACATTAGTGAACTTCTCCACTCTCTCTCGCTCCCTCCTCTTTGTTCCCTCACTCATTCGCTCTGTCTGTCCTTCTCTTTCTATTTGTCTTTCCTTCGTTCATTCTGCCTGCCTTTTGTCTCGCCGTGAGGATCTTACTCAGTAGGGAGAAGAGAGAGACAAGTTAACTCCCTACCTGTCAGTCACTGCTGCAGTTGGTTTTGGATAGTCGTTACAATTTCTTTCTTATCTTTTGTAATTCTTCCAGATTCAGTACTAAATGAACTCACCACAGAGACGAGGGGGAGGAGAGGGGAGGAGAGGGGAGGAGAGGAGAGGAGAGGGGAGGAGAGGAGATGGGAGGGGAGGAGAGTAGAGTAGAGTAGAGGAGAAGGAGAAGAGAAGAGAGGAGAAGAGAGGAGAAGAGAGGAGAAGAGAGGAGAAGAGAAGAGAGGAGAAGAGAAGAGAGGAGAGGAGAAGAGAGGAGAAGAGAAGAGAAGAGAAAAGAACAAGCTGTCCCGTTGTTGAAGTAGCTGTCGAGACCCATGCTAGTGCTTTCCCTTAAGATTGTCTCAGCGGAGGCTGGTGGTGGAGGTAGAAAACGTGTTTGATACCGTTCCCTAACTCCGTTCCGTGCGTTCCAATGATCCCGCCCTCCGGGTGGTCTGCCTCAGCCCGAGTCAAAACACTCGACCCGTTCTGAAAAAAAAAACGAATCAATTAGTGTGTTTATGTTACGTTACTGGGGAGGATGCGGACCGTGTACTGTATACAGACGTGTATGAGTCACGCTCCATCTCGCTTGTTTGCTTGCTTCTAAACAGGAGGGTTAACAGTTCACATGTGGCTGTGGTTGGGGTGTACAGCATCCTTTACAGGGCTCTTAAAGTACCACTCCTACTGGCCCTGTGTTTGCTACGCCGCTCTGCTGCACAGCATCACTCTGCATCACACTCAATTGTCTGTGACAGGGGGAGGCTGTTGGAGGTAGAAATAGGAGGACGCCGGGCTCTTTCTACCTCCACTAGCACTCCCGTGGTCTATGGTCCTCCATCTTGTCTCTCACTTGTGTTGTGTAGAACGTTGTGCTGTATCATGATTGAATGGATACAAAATGGCTTTTCCAAAATGGTTTGTCATTGCGAGGACAAGTGCTTATAGAAGTGGATATAGAGTGCTATCTAATCAAACCTGGTTTCCATAATGATTCCACATTGCGTTTGGGATGCAATTTGCATCTGCATTTGGGATGTAAAACAATATATATGACGTCTGATATATGGAAAGAAACCCAACCGCCTATGATTTCAGTCGTTTGTTCTTAGCAGAGTGAGAATATAATTGTTTTACTCATCCTGGGAAACTGTTCACCTGTTTTGAATGAATAGCCGTCAACATCTTAGAATCACAATCTGTAAGAAATGATCTGTTGAAATCTTTTGAAATTATCTTTCCAAATACCATATTGCATTTTGTTTGATCTTCACATAAATCCATGTATTGGGATTTGGGTTTGCAATGCAGTGGATCCTATAGTGCTGTGTTTATGAAATATTTTGATGAGTTGACCTCCTGATCCCAGCATCAGGAATGACTCTGGCGTTCCGCAGCACACATCGCTGAGCAGACTAGAGGTGAAGCGCTACGATCAATTTCCATATCCTTCAAAAGCCGTCTCCAGGGATGACCTGTCATACACATATTATGTGACCTGGGCGGGTCTGATCAATGTGTATGTCCGTGGCATGAATGTATGTCTGTGTGTGTGTGTGTGTGTGTGTGTGTGTCTTTGCATGCATGCGCCTGTGTACGTGTGTGTGTGTGTGTGTGTGTGTGTGTGTGTGTCTGTGTGTCTGTGCGTGCGTGTGCGTGCGCGTGTGTGCGCTTGTGTGCGTATGCGTGTGTGTGTGTGCGTGTGTGCGTTGAGGCTATAATGCTTAGGTGGGGATCTCCTAACTCACGCCGGGGTGGCAGTGTGACAGCAGTGAAATGCCGGCCCCTTTTTGATGGATGCCTCCCGTTACCATGACGCCGTGTGCGCATCAATCTCAGCGCTCTGATTAAAATACAAGGTGATGCGCAGAATCTACACACCCAGGGCAAGGACAGTATCTACACACCCAGGGCCAGGACAGTATCTACACACCCAGGGCAAGGACAGTATCTACACACCCAGGGCCAGGACAGTATCTACACACCCAGGGCCAGGACAGTATCTACACACCCAGGGCAAGGACAGTATCTACACACCCAGGGCAAGGACAGTATCTACACACCCAGGGCAAGGACAGCGGCCCTAAGA
>NC_137689.1:23410897-23428397 GCF_963989245.1 Nansenia antarctica | reverse complement strand
GGCTCTCCACCCCCTCTCTCCTCCCCCATCTCCCTTGCCTCCCATCCCACCCCTCACCCATCCCTCTCTACTTGTGTTGATTTTTATGGTGCCGTTTTAGACACACAACAACCCTCTGGCCTTGAGAGCAGGAGGCCTAGCTACAAGACGTGTCATTCTCTGCTTCGAAATGTGTTCCACAAGTATTTTGGGGGACATTTTCTTTTAAAGTGGGCTAAAGAAAATCTGTCTGTGTCAAACAATGGTTTGTTGTTTATGCTCAAAATGGCGACATGGTCTCCGCAAGGTATAGTATGCAACAATATTGTTAGCAAGAAAACTGATTAATTACCTGCGAGGCTTATGAGAGGAAACATTCTGACCTTCATTTTGACATGTAAATTTATGCAGGTACCGTACGACGAAGTAATTTCGTCGAAAGTAAATTTGGAGGTCTGGGTGCAACCAAGAGTTCTAATGAGCTCTGAGAGAGAGAAGAAAAAAAAAACTTAATTCAGGTTGTTGTTGTTCTTGTGTTGAAAACATATCAGCAGTATAGTCTGTCATAGTAAGATAACACAAATCTCAGTCAGTCCTGGAGTGCTATTTTTAATCCAAGCCATCCCCAAGGAGCAGGACCCTATAGCAGGGCAGCAATACTCTTCCCAGGAACACCGGTTTTAACAGATGGTTCCCATCATGCCACTAGAAGGCTATGGAAGGTGACAAGGGGGGAGAGGAGCTAAAAGGAGAGCAAATGGTCTGAAACTGCAAGGAGAGGCAGAGAGAGAACAGAGGTTGATTGTGGAAGACCTTAGAGAGGAGAACTGGGCGGAGCGGAGCAGTGATGGAGGGAATGGGAAGAGGAGGGGGGGAGAGGAAAAGAGAGGGAGGAGAGATAAGAGGAAGGTAATGTGAATGTATGGGTCCTGTGTAGGGTCATGGGTTGGTGCCGCTCAGAGATATCTCCATTAGGCTCTGGTTTTCGTCTTATTGAGACACGGAGACACTCTGCTGGAATGCTCTCGGTCACACACACACACACACACACACACACACATACATGAAGGCATGCACACACACACACACACACACACACACACACACACACACTGTGCACATACACGCAAACACACACATACACACACATGAAGGCATGCAAGCACGCACACACACAAATACACACACTGTGTGTGCACATACACGCAAACACACACACACATACACACACACACACACACACTGTGCACATACACGCAAACACACACATACACACACACACACACACACACTGTGCACATACACACACACACACACACACTGTGCACATACACGCAAACACACACACACACACACACATACACAAACACACACACATACATACACACACACACACACACACAAATACACACACTGTGCACATACATGCAAACACACACACACACACACACTCAGATGCAATGCAGGGGAACAGTGACTGGGGAGCTGTCGGGACCTCTGGAAGTGTTGAGGTGATGAATCACTGTCTCTCCACCGTAGCGTAGAAGGCAACATGGGGATTTTGGTTGGGCTTGGAAGCTAACTCCAGCTAACTCATCCTGAGCTTACTCGTCTTTGCTTTCTGTCGTAGAATTTAGAACATAACCCTAAAGTCCTGGATCTATGTATAGTTTCTCACCTTTGGTAGTAACCTACAAATATATGGCACAGTGACAAAGCAACATGATGCTATTTTAAGCCCATGTTATGTCCGTGCTTCAGACCTTATTTCCTCAGTTGTAGCGCTCTCTGAATTGTGTCACCGTACAAAACAACACGCAAGAGAGTGCTCTGTCAGGACAATTATCCCTCTGTGTTCTCTTTTTCCCATACTCCCATACTTTTTCTTTTGCCATTTTGTTTTCTCTGGATAATAGGCTGTTTGCTGTCCTTCTCTCTTCTCCTCACTTGGGCAGCTGTCAAAACCCTCAGAAGAAATCAGCTTCTAATGAAAACCCCCTCAGATGTGGATTCATTGGTAGTCTCTGCCTGGTCTCTTCTGCCTCCTTGGTTACTGCAGCTGTCAATCACAGATGAAACCCCCGCATTTAACCCATTCAAATCACATGACGTTCAGTGAGAGTGAGAGTGGTTTCATAAACCAGATAGTAATGAGATGACACCATTATGCCATCATTAAACGACTTGATAGAATGAACATTAATGACGTTATGCTGGTTGACCACTCAGAGAGATAGTTTGGACATAACAAATGACTTGGGGCAATAGGTCATCCACTATACAATGACCTTTGAATTGTTGAACCTTTCAACCTGACATGTATGGTTTCACAGGTAATACATTTCCTGTCTATAAGGTCCTTATCATTATTCAATTCTTTGTTAACCATTTGTAAACGGTTTGCAAATAATTGTGTTTCATTTGTATTAACAATGTAACAGGAGTGTGTTGTCTGCACACTGCAACCCCCCCAAAAAATGTAAAAAAAAAAACGTACATGTATTTCAAATACAGTGTATCAGAACACATAAAAAACAGCACTTAAAAAAAATGCCGGTCAAGAGAGGACGCTGGCGTTGCTTGTTTTCGCCGCTTCTCCACACGAAATCTAGATATACTTGCAGTATACAGAGTAGATTGTCCTACAAAGACACTTAGATTTAGATTTAGTCATCTAAAAATGAATTAGACCCCTATACTTGTTTTTTTTTTTTTACTCGATCTTTTCAGTTTGTAAAGCGTCTTTGAGTGTCTAGAAAAGTCTAATGTATTATTATTATTATTATTATTATTATTATTATTATTATTATAAAGAATAATCTCCCAAGCCAGATGTGTTGCCTCCCATCTATGTGACACGTTCTAACGCTTTGGTCCTCATGTCAGGATCCGATGTAATGATCAGACTTTTCTTTAGAAAAATGTGAATACATTTCCGCGTTGTTGAAAATCAATGACACTCTCGCTACTCAACTAACACTGCTTGTTTGGTGAGCCTGCTAACAATGTAAAGCAGTGTTCTAGTTAACTAGGTAGCAGTGGGGATTACTCAGCGAATCCATGGCGTTGCAGTATTTTGGCTTGACTAGCGAGTTTGTGTTGTGATTCTCAACAACATTGAAACGTAGTTCCGTGTTTTAAAAGAAAAGTCCCAACACGTTGCCGACATGCGGACCAAAACATTAGACTGTGTCACATATGCTCCCAGCTAACCGCCTGCTCAAATATTGGCTTCCGTGTCCTAAAGACTGAATGGCTGGGATGTAGGAAAGCAGGAAATCCATCATTCCGCCGAGCCTCCTCCTCTGATTCCTCCATCTCCCCACCTACCCAGACTTGTGATTTGTCGGTTAAGTATCTGTCCATGGAAGACCGGAAGACTTTTTTTCCTCCCTTCTCAAACTTACCTCATCTTGATGAATGTTTTCCAGATGTATCACATTAGCTGGTATGTGTGGCTAGAGAGCATGGCAGGGTTTCTCTCCAACGACACACTCTCTGTTTCTACTCAGTAGTCTGCTTCACAATCAGTTTCAGTGGGGTCTGGATGGGACCCGTGTGGACTGAATGTTCCTAAATTGGGGTCATAGGGGTCATTTTGTGTGATCAGTTAGGTGACCTCCCAGGTTTGCCCTGGCCGTGACCCCATCCAAGTATATGTGGCACACACCAGTGACATGTGGCTAATCAGTGCTATTAGAAGCTAATGGCTGGGAGGTCATTGTGGGACCATAGTGGTAACTCTGTACATTAAGGTCACATTTGTGAAGGTTTTTTCAATTAGTTAATAAATCACTTATAACCAGTTTATTATTCAATTCTAAACCATTTACAAACAGTTATAACTCGTTGGTTTAGATGTGTTTGATATTTACTTGCCAAATAGGGAGCTTGCAATTAGGAGCCACCTATTAATACTTTATAAATGCACTTATAAATGCTTTTAAAACCAACCCTGATATGAAATCATGCATTTCTTTTAAGCATATAACAATCTGTGTACTCTCAGTGTTGAAACTTGTTTTAAGCTCACGATAAAGCCACACTGATGTGGAATGTGTGTGTGTGTGTGTGTGTGTGTGTGTGTGTGTGTGTGTGTGTGTGTGTGTGTGTGAAACCAGTCGACTGGACACACTGACAACTCCCACTTAGAGTTTCTCCCAACACCCCACCAATCACCCCAACCCCCCCCCCCCCAGCACAAACCCATCCAGTGCTCCTCCTCCCGCAGTGCGTGTGTAGCGTGACGCTAGCCGACCTTTGACCCCGCCGCCTGTATGTCTTGTCAAACGGCCTGCCTCACGCTGATAAACGACTCGCCCCCTGTCCAACCCCGTCCTTCGCCCTGTGAAATCCAGCTTTCATGCCGTAAGATTTGTAACCTCTTATCATACCAACCGCATCTTGAGACTGACATCAATGTTGACAGACCAGACGGCTTTGTCTTTGAGATAGTCGCCCCATGATCCCAGGTGGTAGAGGATAAGGGTGGTGTATATCAGTATTGTTGTCTTCTGGCTGTAGCAGAATGCATAAGCTTATGCGGGGTACACACATAAGGATTTTTTGAAAACAACAGAAAACAACAGAAAACGCCCGGTTATCAGATGGATCTTAACATTTTCCTATAACAAAATCCTGTGGTGTGAGGTGTGTTAAGAGTCACTTCTCTTCAATTGTGCAATCAACTCTCCCGACAACCTGCTCGGAAAATGGGCGTGGCCGGCAATCGTAAATGTGAAATGCATTCAATACTTCCGACCAGAAACCATAGGGTTGCCAGATTGTTTGGTGAAATTAGCGGTTTTAGACTGTGGTTAGGGTGGAAAATGTCATTCCCATCTGGCAACCCTGCTCGCCAATCAAGAAGCGTGGGGAACGAGACTAGAGAGTTTGGAGTCTGTCGTAACGAAAATCTTTATGTCTGTGGGGTGCTGAAATGGGGAAATTGGCGCACACCACACACAACACGATCAAGGCTGTTCAAATCCAAGATTTTGTTTCTTCATGTGTGGGGTCTGTCTCAGATAAGATTTCTGTTAAGATTTTGAAATTCCTTATGTGTGTACCCCGCTTTAGCGAGGGACGTTTTTACGATCATGCTTCACGTTTGTATGGTGTTTATGGTCGATCCAGACCCTCTAGCCAAGCCCAGACTGTGTGATCCACAGTCCTTCTACCCAGCAGCGCCGAGGCTGATTTAATCATTTCTTGTAATTTTGAATCAGGGGAAGGGATGTTTTTCACTGCCCTGGTATTAGTGTGTGTGTCTGTGTGTGTGTGTGTGTGTGTGTGTGTGTGTGTGTGTGTCTGTGTGTGTGTGTGGATACCAGCCTGTGAACAACAGTAAAGAGATGGTCCCAGAGGGTCTTTACCCGTAAGAACAACCCTCCCCTCCCAACCCCGGCCCTCCCCACCCTGGCCCTCCCTCCCCCCGGCCCTGCCAGGCTCCCCTTCCCACCCCGGCCCTCCCCACCCCGGCCTGCCAGGCTCCTCTGGTGTAGATGATGGATCTGGGCGCTGTACGACACTCCTGTTTTTCCTGCCCGAAGAGAAAGTCTCATTTCCTCCCCCCCCGAGTGGGCCCGAGCACAGCGCCGTTTGCAGGGCTCATTTTTCTCCGGTGCGTCAGTGTGTGTCTCAGCCTCGCATGGCTGGGCTGGGCAGGCCCGAATGCAGATGTGCCTGGTGATGTAGAAACACACACACACACACACCCAAACACATACACATACACACACCCACACACACCCCACGTCTGTGTTCTAACCACGGGTGGGCTCCAGTGTAAATGCGGCCAGGTGGTCAGACAGCATCTGTAGATGTAACCCACCCCCTCACCTACCAACCCGACCGCTGTCCTTCCTTACGCCTTCTCAGACGTTCATTTAACATTCATGTGACACAACAGGCCATTCCCCTCTGGGGGAGTTCAAACCGTAACACACTAATGTCGTCACTGATGACACACGCACTCTCTGAAATACACAATTCCGTATATAGCCATGCCTGTGACAAACCTGCTGTGACTCTGGTAATCACCCACTCAGAACCACTCGTTCATACACATACACATACACACGAACCTGAACCTCTACTTACTCACACAACGTTACTCTGCTACTCACACACTTTGAACTATACTCACCCACCGGTCTCCACTCACCCCTCTCTCTCTCTCTCTCTTTCCACCCCCCCCCCCCCCCCCCCCAACACACACACACACACACACACACACACACACACACACACAAACCCCTTACACACATCCCTACCTTATCCTCTTAGTCTGGGAGAATTCAACATACCCAGCAGACAAATAGCAGCAGGGGGACCAAAACGACACCTTGCACTATATATGTCACTTAGCCCTTGTCCTGGAAGAACCCTCATTTGTCTCTCTCCCCTCTGCGAATCACCAGAGTGCCACAGACCTCATTCATTCATTGGAAGACAAAGGCTGTGCGTCAGCTAAAAAAAGAAATCCAGAGGCTGCAACAGGACAGCGGCCCCGAAGTTCGCCTCTTTAAAAAGGCGAAACCTCCTCGTTTTCATCCACCCTTGGCGTTGTACACAATAACCCTTTTTAGTTAAGTGGAACAGATAGTAGACATGGCCACTCAGCAGGTCCAGCCAGCGGTGTTTTTTTTTTTTCTCTCTTGGGTGCCGAAAGCAAATCCATTTATTTAGTACTCAAGGGGTTCTCTTTAGCTAAAAGGGCCCGGTGCCTTGATTACATTTGAACGTGATATAATGCCCTGAGTGCTGGGCTTAGTGTGGGCCCGGTGAGCCAAATGTGTAAGGAAGGAGGGGCAGATATGCATTTTAATCATGAAAATGGGAAGTGGAGGAGAAGGAGAAGGGGGGGGGGGGGGGGTTAAGCATAAAAAGTGTGTGAGAGAGAGAGAGAGAGAGAGAGAGAGAGAGAGAGAGAGAGAGAGAGAGAGAGAGAGAGAGAGAGAGAGAGAGAGAGAGAGAGAGAGAGAGAGAGAGAGAAAACCTTGGATGATCTACAAGTTTGATGTTATAATAATAACTTTAACAACTTTTATTTGTATAGCACTTTTCCTGCAAACGTTGCAGCTATAACATATCATTTATAACAGTCAACACATTGGGGAATTTGTCTTCCTTCTCGCTGGAGTTTGAGTGTTTATTTCCCAAAAGATCTCCTACCAGGTAAACGATGAGTGTGGAGAGGAGGCTATTTACGCCAAACCCCTCGGGGGTCAAATGACCATAGTCTTTAGAATGGGAAGCTGCTACTTACACACAAAGACCACTAGTTGGCGCGTCTTGTAAATTAGCCTGCCTCCTACACAGAAGAACTGCAAAATAGCTTTATACTAGCTTATCCTGATATGATTTTGAAAATGTAAGGATACTGGCGGTGGAATGCTCTCCCTGACCACCTAAGGGCACCACAGTCTGTGGATTGTTTTAAACGGGGCCTTAAAACCCACCTTTTTAATAGAGCCTTTTTTTAGCCTTTTAATTGAATGTTTTTTGCTTTATCTTACTGTGTCGTAGCATTGTAACACTCTGAGATGTTATATGTAAAGTGCTTTTATAAATAAAATGTATTATTATTATTATTATTATTAGAACGCACATATCTAGGAAAAGTCATGAAAGGAGGGTCCTGAAATTTGATTGAGTGCAAAGATATATCATTGTTTTGTCTGTTCTAGTGTTAAGAAAACACACTTTAGCACGGTTAATTGAATTCAAATGCTTTATTGGCATGACTGTTGAGCCCGAGCAATATGTATAGCCAAAGCAATGTACAGTGTCGTCTCTCTCTCTCTCTCTCTCTCTCTCTCTCTCTCTCTCTCTCTCTCTCTCTCTCTCTCTCTCTCTCTCTTTCTCTCTCATACACACACTCAAACACACACACACACACACACACACACAGCCCCTGTGAGAAGCCAGTGTTTGGCATGGCGTCTCCCCACATTGTTTTAATCTGGGCTTTGGGAGGTGAGATGTGAAATGGAACCCCAGGGTGGGGATGGAGACAGAGATGGGGCTTTGGTCTGGAGCAGCGCAGCATTCATCTGGTTCCAATCTCCTCTCCCCTCCCCACCTCCGCTGGGTCCACCAGACCCATGAATGTAGGACAGGAACTGGGATGGGCTTTGTGCTTGTGGGGGTGGGTGGTAGGGACGGGGTGGGCAGGGGGGGTTGTGTGTGTGTGTGCGCGTGCGTGTGTGAGTGTGTACGTACGTGTGTGTGTGTGTGTGTGCGTGTGTGTGTGCGTGTATGTGTGCGTGTTGAACGTGAACGTGTGCGTGTGCGTGTGTGTGCGTGTGCGTGTGCGTGTGTGTGTGGACGCAGTGCCAGAGTGAGTCAGAGTATGAGTCCAGAGAGAGACACGGAGGTCCAACCCATCAGTCCAACTCAATCTGCAGGAAACCATCACAGGATCGTTTTACTCTGAAAAATGCACCTTTTCATCCTAACCCAAATAGGCTTTTGTTTGATTTTCCACAGTAAATATTATCCTGTGGATATTATTTCACACTATATTATGTCTGCAGACAGACATTAGGACTAAACTAAACAGGTCTTGTGGTCTGGATGGTTGAGGAAGTCATTGTTGAGAATTGACGTATTACCCACATACCATTTGCCTCACCTCATTGGATAGAGGCTCAACTATGTCTGAATCCCCTTAAATTAAATGGCGAGAGAGCGCTCTCCTAGAAAATGGCTGCAGGGCTTTTTCGACACTATTAACAACCATGGGTTTGACTTCCCTGCTGCATTACCATCCATCCACACTGACATCATCTGAACTGGCGTCATCCACTAGCTCTCTGTCCTCCATCTGGAAGCTTCTGTGGTACTGGTCTGCACTGTCAGTGTGAGGAGAAGTCCAAAACTGCCCTTTAGCCAGCCATGGGAACATGATTGATCCTGCCCCTACCCCATCTGTGTGTGTGTGTGTGTGTGTGTGTGTGTGTGTGTGTGTGTGTGTGTGTGTGTGTCTGTGTGTCTGTGTGTCTGTGTCTGTGTCTGTGTCTGTGTCTGTGTCTGTGTCTGTCACTGGCATACTGGAGACCGAGCCTCCTAGGACCCAAACCCGGTACCAGACAATCACCTTGGGTGCAGGCAGGCCCTGCATTTTGCGGTACACTATTGTGTGTGTGTGTGTGTGTGTGTGTGTGTGTCCCAGTTAATTGACTTAATTCATTCATTACTGTCAGCTGCAGACTGGTACTGCATACCTACACTGGTACGCCAATAAATCCAATGCTACTTCCTATATCGACAAGGATCTATATTGGGACTGGGGTTTGCTAGCTGTCCTCATGTTCACTTTCCCATTCATAATTAGATGTTCTCATTAGAAGACCCAAAAGCGATCCAGAATTATGTATGTGGAAATAAGGCACAGAGCACGTCCAGGGTCCCATGTGATTCAGAGTGTGCTGAGCAGAGCAAAACATCTCAAACTCTAATTGTAATGATAAGAAAACTGTTACGAGTTTTTGTAAACAGTCTGAAAATACATTGCATATCATGGAAACGCTAGACGCAGTATTCAAAACTCCCATTGGAGGATTTCTCCTTGTGTCTTTTAGAAATAGGTAAAGATGGCCGACTTCGGCCCAATTCTAATGTGTGTGTATGTAAATAGGGTCCCCAAAATGTAGATCATTGTAGCAGTGTGGGTACCAGTGTTTCACTCTGCAGATGAATGACAAAATTATCCTGCTGCCTGTTTTCAATGAACTCCTGGAATGCATGACATTGTGACAGGGTCTGGTGAAATAATCCCCAAGTAGGACAAGGTAATTTTTCCGTTTTTTACAGATTACGAAAGTGCAGATTGTAACTTTTTAAATGATGTGTCATACATTGAAATCAGAAAATAGTTGAAGAAAATCGTTTTGAATCAAAACAGACGCATTTGCTACCATCGCATTGGTAGCTAGCTAGCAGCTAAGAAAGAACATCGCTATGAACATCTAACTGCATGTCTAGCACATCACAACATGCTGATAGAACATCAACATGCTAAAAACACATAACTACGCATACTTAGATCACATAGTTCTTGCTTTTGAACACGTCCTAAAACGTAAGTTTGTGTACAAGCCATGTATCACTAACCCATTAGCCTAGAAGTAGGACGGCAGACGATGCAGTGAAAGTATTTAGTGATTGTAAAACTGTTGTTTGTTATATTGAGTGGGCTCTTCAACACTTAAACTTTCGTAATATGAAAAAAAACGGAAAACACATTTGTGTGACTTGGGAATTGCCACCATGCAGACGTCACCAGACCGTGTCACAGTCAGCGTGTGGGCTGGCCCTCTGGGGCTAGGAGGTGTCCTCTTACTGACATCACTGTGGTACCACAGGCTCCGGGCTCTGGGAAAATCACTACTGTCAAAACCACTATTGTCAAAATCACTATTGTCAAAATCACTATTGTCAAAATCACTATTGTCAAAATCATTATTGCCAACTATAGTTAGAAGCACAGACCTTAGATCAGCCTACCCGTTTCCATATACTAACATTAACCATGGAGGGGGGAATGCAAAAATGAATTCAACGTTATCGTATTTGATCCAAAATTATGAGCAGAGATTACAGTAGAGTAGCGCTTTATTGATCCCAAAGGGAAATTACTTTATCACTGCATCATCAATAAACTATTAGGACAACACAACCCAAAAAATCTGAAAGCACCTGAGAGATCATTTTTAAATGAGTGAGAATGCTTTTGTCTGTCCTACTGGGGGCAAAACAAGTGACAACAACATTCATATTATGAAGCCTCATCCATCAATTAATCATTTACGCTCATTAAAAAGTCTTATGGCTGTGGGTAAAAAAAAACGACTGGGCCCGATGAACCTGCTGCTGATGCGGCTCTGTGCTGCATTAGAGTGCTGCGGTGTGTGTGTGTGTGTGTGTGTGTGACATTATCCATGACCCTGTGCGTCTTGGCTTGCAGATTTTCTTTTACGAACATGTCCTGCATTGACTCCAGACTGCCTTGCCTTATTTATGATCTTGTCCGGCTTTATTCATGTCCTCCTTGGCTACATTCCCATTCCTACAGACAACGGCGTAGCTCAACACGCTAGCCATGACATATTATGTTAGCATATGGAAAATGGTGTGCTTTGCTTCTAACCATAGTTGGCAATAGTGATTTTGACATTAGTGATTTTGACTAGTGATTTTAACAATAGTGATTTTGACTAGTGATTTTGACATTAGTGATTTTGACTAGTGATTTTAACAATAGTGATTTTGACATTAGGGATTTTGACTAGTGATTTTAACAATAGGGATTTTGACAATAGGGATTTTGACAATAGTCATTTTCACAGAGCCCACCCACTCCTTAACACTAGAACAGCCATGGGTGGGGTCATTTGATCCTGTGGGTAAAAATGTTTTCAGGACCAAATCAAAATCACATCAGGATAAGCTAGTATAAAGCTATTGTATTTAGCAGTTTTTCTGTGTAGGAGACAGGCTAATTTACAAGCCGGCCAACTAGTGGTTGTTGTGTGTAAATAGCAGCTTTCCATTGTAAACACTCAGAGATAGTTACACTCAGAGATAGCTACACTCAGAGATAGCTACACTCAGAGATAGTTACACTCAGAGATAGCTACACTCAGAGATAGCTACACTCAGAGATAGCTACACTCAGAGATAGCTACACTCAGAGATAGCTACACTCAGATGTAGCTACACTCAGAGGTAGTTACATGCTGTGCTAATTAGACCCAACCACTTTTATAGCATGTTCTGGTATAGTTTATGGTTGGCCAGAGTACAGTCCAGTCCAGCAAGCAGCACCCCCCAATTAGTCGTGTTTTACACCAACACTGTCTGCAGTGTTTAGTCAGTGTTTTTACAGCCTCCTCACAACTGGTAAAAGAATGTCTGTGGCGCTCTGTCAAGCCTCCAGGCTATTACATACACTTAATGAAAACCAAACCAACTTGGTGGCTTAGGATGATGTGCTTTTTTGTGTCAGCCAAGCCGCGATAGAGTATTTGCTTTTGTGGGGGGAAACAAAGATGTTTTCTTGCATTCCTCTTCACACACACAGGCGCGCACGCGCATATGCATATGGGTGCGCACACACAAACGCACGTGCGCACCCACACACACACACACACACACACACACACACACACACACACACACACACACACACACACACACACACTTTGCACAAAACCAGTCAGCTATATTTTCCACCTAATGGGCACAAAAGTTGCAAATTGCAGCAAAAAGGACTTGGCAGCACAAAAAGTGTATTAAGTATTGATCTGTAGAGGTCAATGCTGAGATTCAGCAGTGCATCCTTAAGGAAGCCTGTCCTGAGATAGAGAGAGATAGGGACATAATAGGGATATAAGGAGGCAGTAAAACTGTCGTCCGCCTTCAACCACCCGGTGATGTTGAGTACTGATGGTGGGTTGGATGGAATTTTTAGTTTAATGGTGGAATTGGGAGGATATCATGACTTTACTGTGGCACTATTTCATATTAGAGTATATGACTCACGTGCTGTGTCACCTTCTGAAAGTCTAAAGTGTGTATTGGTTAAAACAGAGAATTCCCTTTATCATTGAACACCGTCGTCTTGATATTCACGGGATGCCAAGTCAGCAAACTTGATACAAAAATGCCCCTTCAGGTAATGTTAGTGCTGACGGCTGCAAATCTTTGCCCTGATAACTCAGATGCAAAGCAAATAGAATAAGTGCTTGGACCAATAGGATGACATGCATATTGCATAGGAGGAACTTACCATTTCTGTTTAAAACCTACAGGACACCAAGCTTTCCTGTGCTCTCTATCTCTCCATCCCTTACCAGCGGCAGTAAGCACAGCCACAGAGCCGTGGAAAGATCTTTAGTGCTTTAGCATCTGATGCTATTGGGTCCTGTGCTCCTGTGCAGGAACATTGATCCAGGGTAAAGGTAGAGGAGAGAGAGAGAAGGAGAGAGAGTGAGAGAGAGAGAGAGAAGGAGAGAGAAGGAGAGAGAGAGAGAGAGAGAGAGAGAGAGAGACAAGAAGTGGGGGGCACCTCCCCCAGGATCATGTTCATACTCTGAAGTCTCTGTGATCAATATTTCCTTTTCATATGTGTGCTTCACCTGCAGCAAGTGTATGTTAAAAAGAAGAGAGAGAGAGTGTGTTTGTGTGTGTGTGTGTGTGCGCGTGTATGCGTGTGTGTGTGTGTGCGTGTGTGCGCGTGTATGCGTGTGTGTGTGCGTGTGTGTGTGTGCGCGTGTGTGCGTGTGTGTGTGTGTGCGTGTGTGTGTGCGTGTGCATGCATGTGGTTCAAGGTGGGTTTAAGCAGCCCCTGAAAAGCCTCAAGGGATTCTTTCTGACATACTGTTCCCTGCTCCCTGTCTGCCCTCTGACCTCTCTAGCCTCTACTCCCTCTCACTCTCCCTTTCTCTCTCTCCCTCTCCCCCCCTCCTCTCTCTCTCTCTCCCCCCTCTCTCTCTTTCTCTCTCCCTCTCTCTCTGCTCTCTTTCTCTCTCCCCCCTCTTTCTCTCTCACTCTCTCTCTCTGTGTCTCTATCTCTCTCTCCCTCTCTCTAACTCTATTTACATTTCTCAACTCATGCAAGTCTCTCTCTCTCTCTCTTTCTCTCTCCTGGAGAGGGCTGGTGTATGACGCTCATCATGGTGTAGTGTAGGTTCAGTCGCTTTGAGAAGCGTGGTGCAGCTGCAGGGCTTTATCTGCAGTAGAGCAGGCTGCTTGACAGTTGGTGACGGCTTTTAACACTGGGCCACAAGCAACAAAGACCAGCGCTTTGGTGTTTCAACCAAAAAAAGACATGGGTGCATCCATTCGCAAAGCTCGGACAAACCAATGAGAGTGGAGGAAATGTGTTTGAAGTGTTTGAAGTTGTGTTGCCACTATAAATGTTAGTGCCGCTTCTTTGGCCAAGGTGCTGTCTATCCTATTGTACACACAGCTGTATGTATATCTCACGTATTCCAAGTCCCCCCCCCCGCCTCTGTTTATGGAAGATATTGACACAGTGGGATCTTTCTTTGGAAGCGGGTGGAAGCCAATTTAACCGAGTTTCAGCGGTTTGCTCTAAGGCCTGAATTTCAATTAGGTCCACCCTGGAGCTATAAAGTGTTTTCAAACACGTCGTTCAGGCGAGTAACTCTAATAAGGAAAGAGATAAAAATGTGGCTTCCGTCCAGAGTTTGGTTTAAAGCCCCTTCCTCCTCAGGTAGCATCTCCGTCCACACAGATGTGGCGGCAGGATAAGAGTCAGTAATCAGGTGTTGTTGGCGGAGTATCCCGTAGGTGATGTCTAGGATGGCTCTAATTACCATAATCTAATTGGTTAGGCAGATTTCTCACTTTGGTGGAAGACCAGCAGGAAGGCTTAGCTCGCCTCCATCATATCGACGATCACATCTCCCGATATCTTTGAAGATGGATTTCAAGGTTGCCACTCGTGAGGCGTAATTATTCCGTGTGGTTGTTCATGTGGTTTGTTCTCTCTAGATTGTTCTCGAGTTGGTTTCTTTGTGTACTGGGGAGTGTGTTATCCCATGAGTGGCCTGGTGCTAACCTGGGCAATCCTGGACATCCATACACCCGGACGGCAGCCTGCTCAGAGATCACCATATACTGTATGCTGGATATGACGCTAGATTAAAACACACGCTGAAAGCATCTACCTGTCATTTTTAGACAGCATTAAATCATTCTTTTTATTTTACTATAGGGGGAAACTATATCTTCATAGGCTAGATGTGTGATAGGTTTCATAGTGTCGATGTGTGCTCTGGGAACTCGATTGATAAAACGGTAGAGTCTGCTGGCAATTTTGATAATCATAAAGCCAATGCCCTTTGTGAAGGACTGTGGTATTTGATAGTCCTGGAAACTGGCATTGTCAGCAACAGCAAAGGATTTGGGGGATATTGTTCCTACCTCCAAACGTGACTGAACCTCTAGTCACTGAAGACGGAGGCTTTGATTTTTAATGGGGCAGGAAATATTCATGACCTTGTCCCAGCAGGCCAGATGCAGAGGAGGGTTAGCGCTGCATGCACCATGGAGACAGGCCAGTAATTGCTGGAGCACTTACACTGATTTAGCCTCCTACCAGATGACCAATGAGGTAACGGAAGTGGAGCGACCACAAGCATGATTTTTTTTTTTTTCGAAACTTGCGGGAGACATGAACATCTGAAGGCAGCGGACGTTATTTTATTTTTTGTTATTCCTTTTTTTTTTTTTGTCAGTTCATTTTACATTTCATATCCTTGATGGGAAAGGTTACAACAGTCAACAGCAGATGAGTGTGTGATGGGGGGTGATGAGTCACCAAACAGGAGCATCATCATCATCCAGCTGCTCCTATGCCCAGCATGCACCTCTCTCTTTAGGCTTTCTCACTTCAGTGCTGATGGCACAATCAAAAATGTAGATAAACGTCAGAAAATAAAAGGTCACATTATGCATGCCGTGACTTCATTTCACGTGACGCATTGAAGAGCTTTACCACATTTATGGGCTCGTCTCTCGACGCTTAAAGGCTTTCATTTCTTATTTGTCATGCTATACCCCCCACCCCACCACCACCACCACCATTTTGAAAAAAATCCCCAAATGGGCCTTAAGTGACAGTAGGAACTGCACCCTAGTGGTGAGTTAGAGTATAGCACGTTTCGCCTCATAGATAAACTCTACTACACGGGCCAATTGACTTTGAACTCTGTGGCTAAATAACTATTTATCGCCTTGTCTCAGGGTGCTCCGCGTAATGCAACACCAGCCTTCTATCTTTTTTATCTCCAGGTGGACGTGTCAAGTGGGGTAAGAGTTAGGGCGCTGCACCGCCAGGTAGTGGGGCTCTCTGCAGCATCTCTCAATTCACCAAGGCTGTCCACCTGGGCCGGCCCTGAGCTGAGACCAGAGGCACCTCACTCATGTGTAATACTGACCCCTAAAAGTGTAATGACTGCAGTATTTCACCAGGACAGAGCTGGGTGATCACTTTGCACATGGTGTGTGTGTGCGTGTGTGTGTGTGCGTGTGTGTGTGTGTGTGTGTGTGTGTGTGTGTGTGTGTGTGTGTGTGTGTGTGTGCGTGCGTGCGTGTGTGTGTGTGTGCATGTGTGTATGCGCATGTGTGAGTGTGTGAGTGACTTATTGATTCAGCCACTCTGAGGCAATCTATGTGTTTCATTATGCAGATGTGACACATGCAATGGCATTTGCATGTAGACTCGCTAACACAAAGTACAAATACTTGTCAGCCGCTCCCTACGTTATTTATTACTATTCAATGAGACCACATAGTGGATACAATTGCGTCAACTACATTGAATTAAGGGACAAACACAGATCACGTGTCTCTAGCATATTGTCAGTTAGTCAGGGCTGGCGCCAAGGGGGCGGTGTGGGGGGGGCATGGGGGGGCAAGCTCTGACGCTCATGAACACAACACATTATTGTGTCTCCAAGACGGTACAGCAGCTGTGGTTTCGATGTCAAATGTTAAGGGCGTTAAAATAAAAATATTTCATAACTTTAGAATCAAAGTTGGTTTAATGGTTGAATTATTGTTTGAAAATATGTCAACTTTGAGGATGTATCCCTGTTGATTTACTGTTCCCATGCTGCTCTGCTGCTAGCTATGTTTTATACTGTATATTTCTATGTATTTTGTATTTTGAATTTTGTAACTGTTTTTAAATTTGTTGTTGTACGGCGACCTTGAGTGCCATGAAAGGCGCCTTATAAAATAAATGTATTATTATTATTATTATGTTCTTAGCTGTACTGAAGCAGCCTCTTGTGTATTTATATCCTCTAATGTATATACTTATATAATGTATATACTTCTTCTCATGGCTTTTTGTGATGTACACAGATGCAGGCTGTGTGTTATTGATTTCCTCAGATGTTCATTAGGCGTCATCATACCTGTGGGAAATTGGGGTTAGTGTAATAACCTTTGATGAGAATCAGGTGAATACCCTTACTTGTTAGATTGCTGGGAAGTCATTCATCCTCAGTATCAAGTCAATATTCCCCAAACAGCTGCTGTTTGTCAGTGAAAGAGCAGTGCGAAGACAAACAGAGTTGGTAGCAGTTGTACATATTTGTTGGTAGCTAGTCAGTAGGCTAAGCCTACTGATATTTTTGCCAGCACATTGTCTTATTGTTATCCGCCTTATTGGTGAGTTGCTCGGCAACACTGCATTGCAACATTTCCAGTAGAGCACATCATTTGCCAAATAACCGTTGTAAAGTAATTTTTTCTGAGTGAGGCAGTCCCACTCATATTTTTCATTTTTTTTATTGACAGATACAGTAGAGATTTAGACAGGAAGGATGGGTGAGAGAGAGAGGAGGGATGACATGCAGGATATGTCCCCGGCCGGAATCGAACTGGGGACCCTGCGGTTACATGGTCAATGCATAACCCGCTACGCCACCTAAGCGCCCCGTAAACCATAGTCTTATCCCTCACTCCCGAAGTGTGA
>NC_137689.1:23308397-23408397 GCF_963989245.1 Nansenia antarctica | reverse complement strand
GGCTCAGAAAAAGAATGATATCCCCATACAGCTGATCACAGTCCAAAGAGGGACCCAAAAAAAAAAGGAAGGAACAATTGAATGCTTAGGCTTTGATCCACAGCCCTGTGGTCATTTGATCCTTTGTACTGCATCTGTATCTGTGCTGCTGCTGCTGTGAAGCCTCTGGTAATCTAATATCCCCCCTTGGATCACCTCTATGCTATTTTTCTCTTTTCTGTCTGTGTGTCCTCTTCTTCTTCGGTTCCCCGATTCCGTTTCTCCGTCACTGATCGAGAATATATGTTGATGAGGGCAGAGTCACTGGACTGTACCAAGGGACATTTAGATAGCGTTATTGAGATCAAATGTGCCCACTCATATTAATTAAGTATAGTAAGTATAGATAATACATTTATAGCCGATCTGGGAAGGTCGTTTTAATCTCTCTCGCTCTCTCGCTCTTTCTCTCTCTCTCTCGCTCTCTCTCTCTCTCGCTCTCTCTCTCTCACTCTCTCTCTTTCTTGTTATAACGTTATGAAAGAGCGATGCTTTCCAAATAGCTCCAGAAAAGAGAGAACAAATATAACAGTGGATAAATTCCGATAAATTGCTAGAGAAAAGGTATATGAATTCTATCTTATTATGTGTATAAGAAGGTTGTTTTTATTGATGACATTGTGAACAAGGAAAGTGAAATCATGTCACACAAGCAACTAACACAAGTAAATGACGTTGTAGTCAATACAAATGTATAACCAACCACAGCTTGGCCCCCCAAAAATGTAAGAGGCTAATACTTTAAAGAGATGGGAATTAATGAGTCTGTCTGCCACACATTAAAAACCACATAACCACATTGGTTAATATAAAGCATAAAGTATCAGTATTACTTCAATGGTTTGACAACTATGCCGTATATAATACATATAATTCAAGATAGTTGAACAGGAACAGATGTTTATGTCCCAATGCCATGGCATTGGATTTATGGCAATGTAAAAGAACAACAGACATCTGTTCTTTTCGATTTAAACTGTTATATAAAATTCTTGCTACAAAAGTAATGCTCAATATGGAGCATTGTACAGTCAGCCTTGTGCAGATTCTGCCACGAGGAAATAGAATTACAGATCATCTACGTATTTCTGTCCATTGGTGGCTCACTTTTAGATTCAATTCCAGGAATGGTATTTTTAGGGAAATTGCAGCAGAATTTAGACAAGGTTCAACGCAATACCACTGTAGAATAGAGGGATGTATTGAGAGGGGGAATAGTACAATGGTTACATACTGGGAAAGATGGAGTGACCTGTGGACATCTGAAGGTAGGATTTAGATATAGAATGGCTAGCTGATTGGCTGATTCATTTGTGAACCCAATACATGCAGGGATAGGAAATTGAAATGTGTGTGAGTGTCTAATTTAAGTTTAATTTAAGTCTAACAGTAAGTATAATTGTGGTTGCTATTTAAAAAAATATATTTTCATGCCCCCCAATTAGGGTAATGATGCGAGCAAAGTTTTCTGGTATAATTAAATATACTATTTTCAAAGTTTCAAAGCTGATCTACCCCTAAAAGAAAACAAATAAAGAATAAAAAGAAAAGAAAACATTTTGCCTGTCCCCTGCAACGAACTCACAGACATCACTATCATGTAGGGACTGCAGCCTATGCTGGCCTCTTCCCCACAAAGCAATTGAGCATATGGAAGGAGAGGCTTCCTGAGTCCCCACTGAGCTCTCCCTCTGCCAACTCCTAACACGTATCGGCAAGTGCAGAGATCAATGGCTCTGTGGAACACAGAGCTAAAACGTTAACGAGCGGGAACTAGGTACGTTCAGCGGCCATCTTGTTATTCAGAAAGTAGCTGTTGTCAGGTTGGCTAAGAAAGGATGTCTACCGGACATTGGGCATTGACTTTTCCACCATCTTCGACTTTTACTTTCCACCATCTTCTTTGTGAAGATGCCTAGCTTTAGCCCCCTGTTTCAGTGCCTATATGAGTGAAGCCATTACTTTCACAAAAGGGTGCCATTCTCACCTGCCTGTCACCCTTGGAGCTTCTGAGTGTCACTCAGGCTAATCTAATTAGGGCCCATATTGAGTAATCATTAGCAATTAGTCCGTCGTCCGCACTTCAGTTACTTGTAATTACATATCGTAATTGCCACCATCATGCATCATGAATAGGGAGACAAGGGCTGAGCTAATCAGCTAAAGCTATAATTAGCTTTGATGCTAGCAGAGCTGAAGGCTTTAGTATTTTGGATAACAGCACACCGCTCGCGGCGTAGCCACGGCTCCAATCAAGGTGCATGATGGGTATTGGGTATAAATCCGAGACCACTTTTATACTTCCATAAACTTTACAGAATAAAGATACGAATTGAGAAATGTTTCAGTCATGAAGACATTTCTCTACACTTTGTTGTATATGTCACACAGTTGGCTTGTATTATTATTGAGAGGACGACATACCGTAGTAGAGCCCTCATATTAAATGTGACTGATCCGTGTCTGTCATATAACCCACAAACTCTGTGTCTCTGTCGTTGTGATATGGGCGTTAGATGCTTTTACAGCATCAGTTTATTGCAGGACTGTACTTTCCATTCTTGTTCTCATGCAGTACACACCCTTAATGAAAACAACATGCTTGTCCTCCCTCAAGGATGAAGAATCCCAAGTATGGTCTAATGTGCCGCAGAGACTCACTGGCGGTTGACAGACACATTTTAGTGGTCTCATCTGTGTCTTTGACTAGAACTGGCTAATCTCATCTGCAATCAATCAGAACAGCAAAAGTCAACAAATCAGCTACATTGTGGTCTCTCGCTGATGTCATCAAATGGATTCACATTGTTATTTTTTAAAATAATGTGTTTTTAGGGTATTTTACTTTATTGAAGAGAGACAGTATTGACAAGAAGAATGGGTGAGAGAAAGAGAGGGGGGATGACATGCAGGATATGTCAATGGCCAGATTCAAACCAGGGACCTTAACAAAAGCTATAATATGGTATGCGCCTTAGTGTGCTATGCCACTTAAGCAGGCCTGCTGTTTCAAATTAGATTCTTTTTTTTTTTACTTTGAAATCGTATCGTTGAAAGGCTGAAAATGCCAATGAATGCCAATACCAATGCATTTCAACAGAGACATTTTATACTTGAGCTTAATGGGGGAGATATAAAGTATTGATTAGGAAGCTGCAATGTAGAGAGACATAATGTTCAATCCCCAAGGCAGGGATTCAAGCTTGTTAGTGTGCATGCATGTGTGCGTGTGTGAGTGAGTGTGTGTATATGTGTGTGTGTGTGTGTGTGTTTGGCTTTGTGTGTATGTGTGTGTGTGTGTGTGTGTGTGTGTGTTTTTGGCTGTGTGTGTGTGTGTTTGGCTGTGTGTATGTGTGTGTGTGTTTGGCTGTGTGTGTGTGTGTGTGTTTGGCTGTGTGTGTGTTTGGCTGTGTGTGTGTTTGGCTGTGTGTGTGTTTGGCTGTGTGTGTGTGTGTGTTTGGCTGTGTGTGTGTGTGTGTGTGTGTTTGGCTGTGTGTCCACGTTCCATCTCTGACCCACTCTGTCTCTGTCCCTCCAGTGCTCCTGGGCGTGCTGACGGCCTGCGCCCAGACAGAGATGAAGAGGGTTGTCGGAGACAACGCCACGCTCCCCTGTCACCACCAGTTCTGGGCGGGGGACACACTGGACATCGAGTGGCTGCTCCTCAAGTCCAACCCTAGCTCCAAGCAGAGAGTGGTGAGTGGCTACCCCCCCCCCCCCCCCCGTTAACATACTTATGATGTCACAGTAATGGCTATGGAGACCGGATGATGGATTTACTGACTGGACCAAATGGATGATGGATGTTGGAGTTAGAGCATATCCTGCCGACCCCAAAGTCGTGATTTGTTGGGAGAGTGTTTGTCCGTAGAAGTCCCTTTGCCAGAAGATGTTTTTCCTGCCTTCTCTAACTTCTAGCAAGCTCGATTCATTTTTTAACAGACGTGCCGCATTAGCAGGTGTGGATGGCTCGATAATAAGGCCTACATAAGTGTTTTGTGATATTACGTGATGAAGTTATTGTGATACTGACATGACAAGCATGAAAGCCACTCATTAACACTGGTCCTTAGAGAAACACATCTCTATCTTGATGCACTAAACCTCTGATGTGATTATAGTACAACAAACCAAAGAGATTCCCTCCTCCCATGAGATAAGGCCACCTTTTCTCAACGCTCAGGTCCCCCAGATGACTCGGTCAAAACACAAACGGTCAACTTTTTCAAGATCTGCTTCGATCAGCAGACTGGTTCATTTTTAAAAGTGATTCTGGTTCCACTCGAACCATTTGCGGTCCCTTTTTATGATCCAGAATTGGCAGGTAGGGTGGAGATTTCATTTCATTTGGCCTCTGGTCAAGCTAGCTGAGCCTCCAAGGTACCGTCAGGCCTATTACACCAATATGGCCGCCTACACTCCCTCCCCCCGGGTCAATGAAAGTCCACATACAGTTTGCTTTTACTGAATGATAGTTTACAAGGCTTGTGTTTTATCTCCAGTAGAAAAAAAAAGATAAAAACTGACTCATTCGACCAGTTTACAGGCTGTTTAGATATCCATGGGGATATTTAATACCTGCAATGAGGTTATGAACATTTACACCCACCAACAAACAAAAAAACATTCTTCCCTTCCCTTTGTTCATTTATGATTTTCTATCAGAATACCAATTGTGTGCACACACCCATTTTACATGCAAGTGTAGTAAGGGACAATGCATGCCTATGTGTATGAGTGTGTATGTGGGTGAGCTTGCATGCGTGCCTGTGTCTCTTGTCTTTCCTCTTGTCCATGTGTACACCAATGGATACCCTTCCTCATTCCATTACACCACCCTCCGAATCTCGACCTCCACCAGCCTCCCCTGGTGTACACGGTGACACCACGGACCCTACGGGCCGCTCTCACCACCAGCCTGGCCACATATATAGAAAGCACCTTTAACACTAGAACAGCCGTGAGGTGTTAAACAGCACCAGTGAGTACAAAAAGAATTCTACCTTTGCACTCGATCACATTTCAGGACCCTCCTTTCATGACTTTTCCTAGATATGTGCGTTCTACCACCCAGCATTTTTACATTTTCAAAATCGAGTTAGTATAAAGCGTTTTAGCAGTATTTCTGTGTGTGTCTGTGTATTTGTGGCTGCCATCTTTTTCTCCAAGCCTGCAATTCTCTTTTATATCAGCAGAGGTAGCAAGGGGGCACACACTGTGCTCAAATTCAGGCTTCAGTGCTGAATGAGACACAGTGCATAAGACTGATATTTGTGTTTATATATATAGGCTACAATAACAATCAAAATAAGATATGTATATGTGCAGACAGTTATGAAAATGATAAACTGTACAGTATGTCTCCCAATCAATGTTCGTTCAGACAATACAACCAAAGGCGTAAAAATACTGATGTTCTCATAATGTAATTATAGATATAGCTAAATTAGACTGTAGACTGCTATGGAGGTATATTGAAACCAATATATAGATTATATATATAGATTATATATACAACCTGATTGGATTAAATAAGATTCTGTTGTGATTGTGTTGACATTGTTGTGATTGCAAAATAAATCTTGGTTATGTAATGTGTAAAGAACATGATGACACGAATGCCTATTATGATGATATGCAAAAGGGACAATCTGTCTATGAATCTTGAACAATCACCGGTTGAATATGCTAATATAGGAACAGTGCTACAGCGAGACTGTAACTGTCATTGTTTGAAGGAATGAATGAATGGTCTTTATTTGTCATTGATATAGTACAGGTACCAAACAACGAAATTTGGGAGGGGGGGCTCCCCTGGTGCTAGGAAACTAGGTGCTAGGAACTGGTGCTATAACTGTGTTCATGTTATAATGTTTAGTGAACGAACAATTGTTGGGTGTTTGCCACAAATCGGAATTATCTTGCCGTGAAATGTGTACATCAAATAACATGATGTCGGCGATCTACTAGAACTGCGGGACGACTGCAATGTAGGCTACCATATCATACCGTTTTATATTGAAAAATATGATGGTAAATAAATACATGTGGGACCGATGTATGATGGCAGAGGTGTGGTGTGTATCAGTCAGTCTTGTTCCAGCGATAAGGTATGCGCTCTGCGCTGCGGGCAGTGGGGCTCTCCGATCAATGAACAAAGAGATCACGTTTCCCCCGTGGTGTGTTGCGTGTTCACGCTTCTTGCGTGACATCGCCCTCCAGCGATCTTTGTGCGTCAGTACACTCTTCTCTATGTTAAACTATCATAGTGCTGAAGAACACCTCATCGCGATTGAATAAGGTCGCGATCCACGGCGGTCCCAGTGTTAACCCCACTCTCCAAACCTCTTCCCCCACCCCCTCCCCCCTCCCTTCCCTCCCCTCCCCACCAGGTGATCACCTACTTCGCTGGCCGGGTGTACGACCCCAACGAGGCGGAGGAGCGCCGCCTGTCCTTCGCTGGAGATTACCTGAAGGGGGACGCCTCCCTGCTGATCAGTGACCTCTCCCTGAGCGACTCCGGAGAGTACAGCTGCAAGGTCAAGAACGGAGGGAAATACCACTGGAGCACGGTCAACCTCATAGTACTGGGTAGGTCATAGGTCAACCTCATAGTACTGGGTAGGTCAACCTCATAGTACTGGGTAGGTCATAGGTCAACCTCATAGTACTGGGTAGGTCATAGGTCAACCTCATAGTACTGGGTAGGTCAACCTCATAGTACTGGGTAGGTCATAGGTCAACCTCATAGTACTGGGTAGGTCAACCTCATAGTACTGGGTAGGTCATAGGTCAACCTCATAGTACTGGGTAGGTCAACCTCATAGTACTGGGTAGGTCATAGGTCAACCTCATAGTACTGGGTAGGTCAACCTGATAGTACTGGGTAGGTCAACCTCATAGTACTGGGTAGGTCAACCTGATAGTACTGGGTAGGTCAACCTCATAGTACTGGGTAGGTCAACCTGATAGTACTGGGTAGGTCAACCTCATAGTACTGGGTAGGTCATAGGTCAACCTCATAGTACTGGGTAGGTCATAGGTCAACCTGATAGTACTGGGTAGGTCAACCTCATAGTACTGGGTAGGTCATAGGTCAACCTGATAGTTCTGGGTAGGTCAACCTGATAGTACTGGGTAGGTCAACCTGATAGTACTGGGTAGGTCATAGGTCAACCTCATAGTACTGGGTAGGTCATAGGTCAACCTCATAGTACTGGGTAGGTCAACCTGATAGTACTGGGTAGGTCAACCTGATAGTTCTGGGTAGGTCATAGGTCAACCTCATAGTACTGGGTAGGTCAACCTGATAGTACTGGGTAGGTCAACCTGATAGTACTGGGTAGGTCATAGGTCAACCTGATAGTACTGGGTAGGTCAACCTGATAGTTCTGGGTAGGTAAACCTGATAGTACTGGGTAGGTCAACCTGATAGTTCTGGGTAGGTCAACCTGATAGTACTGGGTAGGTCAACCTGATAGTACTGGGTAGGTCAACCTCATAGTACTGGGTAGGTCAACCTCATAGTACTGGGTAGGTCAACCTCATAGTTCTGGGTAGGTCAACCTGATAGTACTGGGTAGGTCAACCTCATAGTTCTGGGTAGGTCAACCTCATAGTACTGGGTAGGTCGTAGGTCAACCTCATAGTTCTGGGTAGGTCAACCTGATAGTACTGGGTAGGTCAACCTCATAGTACTGGGTAGGTCGTAGGTCAACCTCATAGTACTGGGTAGGTCATAGGTCAACCTGATAGTACTGGGTAGGTCAACCTGATGGTACTGGGTAGGTCATAGGTCAACCTCATAGTACTGGGTAGGTCATAGGTCAACCTCATAGTACTGGGTAGGTCAACCTGATAGTACTGGGTAGGTCAACCTCATAGTACTGGGTAGGTCAACCTCATAGTACTGGGTAGGTCAACCTCATAGTACTGGGTAGGTCGTAGGTCAACCTCATAGTACTGGGTAGGTCATAGGTCAACCTCATAGTACTGGGTAGGTCATAGGTCAACCTCATAGTACTGGGTAGGTCAACCTGATAGTACTGGGTAGGTCAACCTCATAGTACTGGGTAGGTCAACCTCATAGTACTGGGTAGGTCAACCTCATAGTACTGGGTAGGTCGTAGGTCAACCTGATAGTACTGGGTAGGTCAACCTCATAGTACTGGGTAGGTCAACCTCATAGTACTGGGTAGGTCGTAGGTCAACCTCATAGTACTGGGTAGGTCATAGGTCAACCTCATAGTACTGGGTAGGTCATAGGTCAACCTCATAGTACTGGGTAGGTCAACCTGATAGTACTGGGTAGGTCAACCTCATAGTACTGGGTAGGTCAACCTCATAGTACTGGGTAGGTCAACCTCATAGTACTGGGTAGGTCGTAGGTCAACCTGATAGTACTGGGTAGGTCAACCTCATAGTACTGGGTAGGTCAACCTCATAGTACTGGGTAGGTCAACCTCATAGTACTGGGTAGGTCGTAGGTCAACCTGATAGTACTGGGTAGGTCAACCTCATAGTACTGGGTAGGTCATAGGTCAACCTGATAGTACTGGGTAGGTCATAGGTCAACCTGATAGTACTGGGTAGGTCGTAGGTCAACCTGATAGTACTGGGTAGGTCATAGGTCAACCTGATAGTACTGGGTAGGTCAACCTCATAGTACTGGGAAGGTCAACCTGATAGTACTGGGTAGGTCATAGGTCAACCTGATAGTACTGGGTAGGTCATAGGTCAACCTCATAGTACTGGGTAGGTCATAGGTCAACCTCATAGTACTGGGTAGGTCGTAGGTCAACCTGATGGTACTGGGTAGTTCAACCTGATAGTACTGGGTAGGTCAACCTGATAGTACTGGGTAGGTCAACCTCATAGTACTGGGTAGGTCGTAGGTCAACCTCATAGTACTGGGAAGGTCAACCTCATAGTACTGGGTAGGTCAACCTCATAGTACTGGGTAGGTCAACCTCATAGTACTGGGTAGGTCATAGGTCAACCTGATAGTACTGGGTAGGTCAACCTGATGGTACTGGGTAGGTCAACCTGATAGTACTGGGTAGGTCATAGGTCAACCTCATAGTACTGGGTAGGTCAACCTGATAGTACTGGGTAGGTCATAGGTCAACCTGATAGTACTGGGTAGGTCAACCTGATAGTACTGGGTAGGTCATAGGTCAACCTGATAGTACTGGGTAGGTCAACCTGATAGTACTGGGTAGGTCAACCTGATAGTACTGGGTAGGTCAACCTGATAGTACTGGGTAGGTCCAGGACTGGTGATAAGGACATAAATGCTGTAAATAGCTTTACTGAGCACTCATTCATTCATTCCTATAGGTCATATACAGGAGCATGGATAGGAGGTCATTATGCCATTTGACACACATACAGTACAGCTATTGGGATGAAGCAGAGCCTTTACTGAAAAACAGGACTTTAGGATACCAGGGGGGATAAGGGAAATCCAGGTTTAGTTTTGATCAGTCTTTGATAAGTCTCGTGACCCTTTAGCGACGTTGATGGAATAACCCCCTGGAGTGCTAGGTTAAGGCCTGCAGTGACAGCTTTAATGATCACTGGGTTCAGTCAACTGTTATGCAACATACAAATCTCTAACCAGTCGAGGTGTCACAAATGTTGACGATCTTTGTGTTGATCGTCTTTTCCTCCGCCCCGTCTCAAAAGGACATGGCCGGCCCACTGCCCCGTGTTCATAACATATTCCCCACTGTGTGATCATAATGAGAGATAAAAGTGTAAGCACCACGGCGGTGACATTATGATACAGCATGTAATGTAGTTGTTTACTGCTCACTAATAGAGTTCTCTCCCGACCTCCACTCCCCCTCTGTCTCTGCCATGAAGACGTTGAAGGAGTACGCCCCACATTTACATTTTACATTTGTACAAATTGCTCGGGCAGCTTTGCAACGCCACTTTCGATTTTGGGGGAGACAAACATTAGCATTCATCTTGTTCAGCAGCGAGATAATGGGACTGGCGCAGGACTGGGGGAACGTTGGGGGGGAAGTGGGTCTGACACAGGAACAAGATGGAGGGTCCCCTGCCTCCCCCCTCAGCGCCCCCACCCCCACCCCCTCCTAATTGTATCCTGGGTAGAATTTGCTGTACTCAGCAAAAATTGGGAGTGCGAGAGAGAGGAGAGGGGAAGAGAGGTCAGCGATGGAGAGAGGGAGGGGGGAAAGGACTGGAGGTATAAGGAGTTCCTTAACAGGGCCCAATGGATCTGAGGAGGGATTCATTTTTGTCTCACTGTTAAATGTGCATTTCATAAGGCTCTCGATATGCAATGTGTTGATGTGAGCGCATAACAATCCATGAGCTCAAACTTGACAAAAGCACTGTTGAGTAGACTACACCAGTGAGTTTCATCATTGATTACATTATATTGATAGATTATCTCTACATTGCTCGTAAGGACAGATGGATTATACAGCTTTTGTGAAGGTATTTATTGACTGGATGGAAAATCTATGTTGGAATCTTCTAGAAACGTACAGTGTCTCCTGCATTCATGCTATGTCATACTGTATAGCCTACATGGTGAAGAGCAGGAAGCCACTGAAGCTGTTCAAATTATTCTGATTATCATACAGGCTGTGGCTTTTGTCGAGGCGCATGTAGACCACATCCCCAATCTTCAACTCCAGGACAGCTGAATTAGATGCATAGTCCCAATTGTTATCGGTGTTATATTGGTACGAGGATACTATGCCCTGGTCATTCTTATACATCTTCACACCCATGTAGGCTGACATGATATTGCCAGCAGTGTACCTGAAGTAGTAGGCTCCTCTCACTGGTGCTGTGAAGACTCCTGTATCAGAAATAAAACATGTATTCATACCCGTCACTACATGTGGAACAGGAGACACGTTGCCGCAAAAAAAGTATTGCTTCCTTGCACAACAAGCTCACACGAGTCTTGAACCTGCATATTACCAAGACACCACCCACAGAAACACCCAATGTCAATTAGCTTCGCTATCCAAAAGCTAGCAATTCGAAGGCGTGGGTGGGGGAATTACTTGAATTTACCATCCCAACCAATCCTGGTTACACATGAAGTAGTGTAGTATAGTCAAATAAAAAATATAACAATCAAAAATGAAATGGATGGAGAGCATATTACCTGTGATGGAGTTGTAAGCCTGGCCAATGTTAGTGAAGACTGTGCTGTAGACCAAAGTAGTCGCAACATCAAATGGTCCCATATATCCCGAGCCAGCCAGTGCTGCAGAGAACGCTACCTCTGGTCTGTCTGGGAATATAGGAGAGTAAACTGTGGAATGATAACTGCATCACAATATTGGAATGATTACTTGTTGATTAGTTTATGCCTGAAGTAGAAATAATAATGCAGATCCTTTATACTTACTCTCAGTTGCTGTCACTCTAGATCCCATGGCTGACAGTTCTGCTGCTTGGGCTGTAAGTGAAATGACATGTCATCTCAATATTTATGCTCATTAAATTCACTGCAAGGTATTTCTGAAAAATGAATCATCAAGCCAAACTTTCAGCTGGATCTATATTCAATCTTGCTTCCATGGCCGAAAATTGCATAGTTAGATTAGTGTGTCAAGTGTATGTTTATATTGTAGATGATCAAATACAAAATAAAGTTTGAAACCTGCAGAGGCAGTCTTCAGCTCCTCCATTTGGCTTTTAAGGCCCCGCAGCTCTCCTCCCTGCTCATCTACCTGGTTCTCACTGGCTCTCAGCCGAGTCTCCATGGCTGGAATAAACATTAATTAATTATCTGTAAACAGAACGTTTGGGTACTTTAAAACTTCAAATTGCATGTTATGAAAAAAAAAAACGAAAACCAGATATTGTTGTCACAATAAGTTTCACTTTCATTTTAGAGCCCTTCGAGTCCGCGATTGGTTAATGGTTTCACCAGCTGGCGTCACAGATGTCAAGTTGTTGCAAACAGTAGTCCCGCAATTCGACTCGCAATCTGACTTAATTCCAACCGCTGACCCAAAAACCCGATGTAAACCAGCTACGCTATCAAAAAGCTAGAAATTGGACAGCGTTGGTGGAGGTATTTGAACTCGAGGAGTGAGTTTTGCATCTCAACTCAGTTACATCTATTCACTCTGGCATTTCAAGAGACATTCTTTTTTTTATCATTTATCAAGTTGTCTTACCCTCATTCTTCCTCTTCACCTCCTCCAGCTGAATCTTGTTGAACTGTAGTTCAGTCTTGGCGACACTGAGCTCCACTTTCAGATCAACCACCTGGCCGTCACTGGTCTTCAGTCTGGCCTCCATGTTCCCCAGCTCCGCTCTCTGCACCGCCACAGTGGTTCCCAGGTTTTGCACCATGTTTCTCAGGTCTTTCAGCTCAGCCCAGATGCTAGGTAGGGCGGCTGTTTGTGCGTCGGTCAAAGCTGACGTTTCACTGTGAACTTCACTCTCACTATCTCCCTGTGCTCCAGCCCCAGACACACACAGCAGCAACACCAATGGAAGTACAGATGCCTTCATTCTGACAATACTCACTCCTTCTAGTGTACCAAACTGGCAAGGTTCATCAATCAAGCAAAATAAAATAACAGGACAGAAACAGATGTTGTGGATTTAATTGATTCTTAGTAGATTGAGTAGAACTTGTAAAGCACAGAGAGCTTAAATCAATTGGCTCAGATTAAGCAAAGTTACATGAGCACAGAGGGAAAATAGCAGCGTCAAAAGGCCCCCTCCTGTGAGAGGGACGCACATTTATAGAAGACTGCCTTATGAAGTCACTACTGTTGGATAACCAATCATATGAACCTGCGCAACAAGTTATCGTGCAACAAGTTATTGGCACCGTCCACAGGCAGACTAAATTGTTGGATACGCCACAGTCATTGGCACATCTCTTACCGGAAGGACTCTGTCAATAGGACATGTGGCAAGGTTTTAGATTATTAGTCACTTTACGGCTCCTTTGAACTGCTACCTTCAGTTCAAAGTCCCATTGGCTTGGAAAACAAAATCAAATATTGTTCAAATAAAGGGGGAGACAGGACTGGGGGCTTGCATTAAGGGATATTTAAATGTCTGGACTACGCACATAGTAGTAAGCAACTTTTAACTTTAAAATGTAAAATGTAATTATATGTGTGTGACTTACTGTATGTTGTTGTTAAAAACCATGGAAGCCAAATAATAATTTTACCCCGAAAAATGCAATACAATAAAGCCTTAGAAATATTGAACTTGAACCTTCTAGTGTCTGGGGATAGTTTTTTTATACACAACCTCAACCATTCCATGAGATCATACTCTCATGGCTCCTCCTAGGTGATTACACAAGGCCTCAACAAGAGAACATTTGTAGATAACATGATTCCAGACTGACCACTAGAACAGAACGTCATGGGAATCACAGACCTGTTATTCATCTAAAGTAACATGATTGTGTTTGTCTCTCTCTTTGTCCCCAGTGAAGCCATCTAAGCCACGGTGTTGGATGGAGGGCAGGCTGTTGGAGGGCAGTGACGTGAAGATGAGCTGCAAGTCTGCAGACGGTTCTGACCCTATCCACTACAAATGGGAGAGGCTCCTGGACAAGGGCAAGTACGTGGGCAAGCTGCCCCCACTGGCCCTCATAGGTAAGCCTTTACCTTACTGCGCGCGCACACGCAAACACACACACACACACACACACACACACACACACACACAAAAGAAAGGGAAGACGGCGCCAGTCCCATATGGGGATTACATTTCTGACCAATTATCACACAGCGTTACTGACAATGTCATTGCTAGGACCAATCACGTCTTTCTCATGCCATTTCCACAAGCAACACATGTGCAAGACAAGAGCGGGAGGCTAGGAAGGCTAGGACAAATAAAGTGTCTTTACACCAGCGAACCCGTAACAACAGCTGTTTACAATCAAATCACAAAGCACAAAATGTCTCTACACACTCCAGTGACATGAAGAACCGAAAGGGAAAGTTGCTAATCTGTAATATTTTGGAGTTCGTGAGTTGTGAGTTTTTGTATTGCCCTCCCATAGGCGAGGCTGTCAACAAAAAAAACACAAAAAAACAATGTTTGGCCTCTCTGTCTGTAAATAAGCACCTGAGAGGCCCGCCCAGGCAGACCCTGTCAGGGTCATGGTCAGCACCAATCATGTTGGTCTTCATGTAGTGTACCTGCTGTGGGACATTGGACAGACATATCTGTTACAGGAGAGGAGTGAGTTGTCCAAACCCATAGTAAGGGCCTTGACGCACTGAAGGGTTGGCCTGAATTGTAGCACAAGTAGCTCTGATGTTGCCCTTGCGGATTGCTCTTCTCCAGCACTGTTTCAGCAACTTTGGTGGAGGCGCAACCAGGCCAGACCAGTACAGCTCAGCTCTACTCAGCTCAGCTCTGTTGGATCTAATGGGGTTTTAACATATATTCTCATGTCACTCACACACATACATACACATATACACACACACACACACTCTCTCTTTCTTTCTCTCTCTCTTAACAAGAGTATCAGGCTAGGTCACTGCTAAGGCAGATTCGGGGGTGACCTTGGGGGTCGTAGGCGCCAGAGATGGGCAGGGGAGTGTGAGCTAATTCACGACGTAACATCTGATATGAAAAGTATTTAAACCTGTCTGTGTTCAAGAATGAGTTGTCTAATGCTTGTACGAAAGAACTAAAGGTGACCAATAAAATCTTTAGAGTCATCATTACGACCCGTGTTGGATCTCTATTCCTTGTCAAATCGTGTGTGCTGCACACCTGATCTAATAGAGATGACACAACGCATTTAAGATCACAAAATCCTCAATAGATCCATTCCATCTTTACTGAAGAGAAGATTCTTCAGCTCTGTAGTCTAATTAGTCTTAAATCAACACCATTTAACCTTCTACACCCTATGCACCCTACTCATACTCTTGTGTTGGTCTGAAAGGGTTGGTTAGGTATAAAAACAACACCTAGCCTTTCAAGGGGGAAAGTTGAGCCGTAACAATATGGTTTGTATCTAATCCTCCTCATATTTACAGTTGTCCTGCTGTTTGTTGTCTTGTGATATCAGATTTGAAGAATTCAGAGATAGTGACACTGAGGAACCTGACCAAGGACAGCGCCGGTGTGTATAAATGCACGGCCAGCAACGATGTGGGAGAGGAGAGCTGCACCGTGGAGGTCAAGATGCATTGTGAGTGGAGCAACACACACACACACACACACACACACAGTCACGGACACACATACATACACACTAATAAACACACACAGTCACGCACACACACTCCACCTTGTCTACATTCTACATTCATATATTGACCTTAAACCAAATGTGTGTGTGTGTGTGTGTGTGTGTGTGTGTGTGTGTGTGTATCTGTCTCTCTCCTCCATACAGATGTGCGGGGCATGGGCGTGGTAGCAGGCGCAGTGGTGGGCGTGTCCTTCGGGGTCCTCCTCATCATCCTCATCATCTGGCTGGTGTTCCGCAAGAAGGAGAAGAAGAAATACGAAGAGGAAGAGACCCCTAATGAGATCAGGTACACACACACACGCACACACACACAGACATCATCACTGTATACATCCATCCTCTTCCTCTCCATCCCTCTGGTAGCTGCTACAGTAGCTGAAAGCTAATCAAGCTAATCAAACCCTTTCTCTTTTCTGAGTAGCTCCTATGCAGCAGAGTCCTAAATGATGCCTGATAATGCTGCTGGCTGTGCTTGTTACAACAGCAGCTATTTTTTTCCCAGCGATAGCATAGAGTAGCACATCCGTGCCACTGTCTATCTGCCAGTGTCAGGATGAATTATGCAGTGCTCCCGGGGACGGCTGGCCATCAATAATGTAGAGGCGACGCAGAGAAGGGGAGGGTTCTGAGAGGAGACACTCCTGTTCTGTTTACATACGGAGAATTAGCGGAGACACACACATACACACACACACACACACACACACACACGCACGCTGAGGCCGGCCTGATTATATATTTTTTTAAATGGTGAGGGGATGCATGTAGAGTAGCGTCCGTTAGGGGCGGATCGTGTGTGGGGTGAGACGTGGCGTACATTGATACCTAGGATTTAGTTATTTATTTAGTTGTTGTTTTTTTTAATGTAAAATTTCTTTTTACTGTCTTTGTGGAAGGGTACAGAGCCTTTATTTGGGGATTCTGATATCTGTACCCTTCTACAATAATGGCATTTACATAAAGAATCCGAACGACCTTTTAAGGTTGGTGGCTAGAGTATTGATGTGTTATGTCAGCTGCTCCTTACAGCTTCTACAAAAGACGCACCAGTTTTACATGAAGTAAAAGCTCAGTAAAAGCTCGATTTAACTCTTTATCGTCTACGATAAATGCCATCATACATGCTAATGCATAGTCCTAAGTGCTTATGTCATGTTAATGCATAGCATATCGTGTTATAAACGCGCTTACAATGTATGAAGATGTCTTTTATGTTACGGTTCAAGATCTGAGCCCCTCCCCTCTCTCCGTCTGTGTCTCAGGGAGGATGCTGAGGCTCCCAAGGCCAAGCTGGTGAAGCCCAACTCCCTCTCCTCGTCTCGTTCTGGTAGCTCCCGCTCCGGTACCTCTTCCACCCAGTCCATGGTCCACAACAACGTCCCCCGGCCAGGCGGGCCCCGCGCCCGCCTGCCCACCGTAGCCTCCCTCAAGGAGAACGGTCATCCCCCCAGCTTCCCCCAGTCGCCCCCTGCCTACACCCAGGTGGTCCCCAAGACCCCCGAGCCCCGCCCACCACCACCCTCCTCCACGTCCACGTCCACCTCCAACTCCAAGCCGAGCCCGCCCCCCAAACTGAGCCCTGGGAACCTGGCCCGCATGGGGGCCACCCCAGTCATGATCCCTGCCCAGACCAAGGCCTTCCAGACTGTGTAGGAGGGAAGGAGGGAGGGAGGATACAGACACAGCAGACCGACAGATAGACAAGAGAGACAGACCGACCAACACAGGCAACCCCAGGACAGAGCCCGAGAGCGCCCCACGCAACCATCCCCAGATTCTGATATGGAACCCAGCTATATAACCTAATCTAGAGAAATTCTCCATCACTCATAGTCAAGGAGGGTCCCTGTCTGAACATTTCATCCAGCTCATTATAGGGATTGGGAAGCTGTTTTTGCGCCGTGGGGAGCAGTTTTTGGCACCTCACCATCACCCACCACTTCTGGATAAACAATGAAGAAGAGGAGAGGAGTCTCTCTCTCGTGCACCTGTCATCCTGTGACACTCAAACCGTTGTGTGATGAGGTGCGTAATGTCCTGAGGTATAGGCAGGAGAAAGATCCCACGATGGAGAAGTATTTTTAAACCGAAGAGACAGAGTCGTCCATGTGAAGGGAGAGCTGTGGAGTTGGCGCAAACAGAGGACTGGAAAAGACCGAAACAGCAGATACAAACTGGTACAGCCTGTACAGTGTCCTGTCCCGTCCCCTCCCGTCCCCCCTGTCCCTCCGTCCCCCCCTCTCTAAGTCTGGATGTCTGCCCTCTCACACTGACTCATCGAGGCCAGGCCATACCAGGTCACAGAGGGATGATCAAAACAAAGAGGAAAAAGATAATAAACAAAAACAAAGCTTTCCAAACACCTGGGGACCCTTTCCATTCCAAAAGTGCATTCCCTTCCCTTCAGTCAAGGGGTTATACTTGTTTTAACAGGATGTAAGATGGCGGCAAAAACAAATAAAGTTATCCCACAATTCATTGCAATTCATTCAGGACGCGTCTTCCTCCCACATGTTAAAATAGATGTTTTGTGCAATTTGTAGAGCTAAGAAGGTTATACGTTTATAGCTTTGCATGGGAAGGGAATGGGATCGATTGAGTTCCATTTTAAACCTCCTGGCGCCTTGTCTCTCCTTCACAGCCTTCGCTCGGGTAGGGCTCACTCACTCACTCACTCACTCGCGGAAATGTCATCAAAACGTCACTGAAGAGCTCCGCTCGATTGAAGGGAAGGGGTTGTGTCAATTTGGAATGGAAAGGACCCCTGTTTTCCCGGACTTGACTTGGCACTGCTCCTGCTTCACTCTCACACCCAGGGCCAATCAACTTCTACCAGGCTGCTTCGCTGGCTTCACACACCTCCACGTGTCCCAGGATTCCCCTGCCCAAGGCCAGCAGGCGTGGTGATTGGCTCCGATGGGGGTGGGTGCGCCCATGGATCGGCACACCAGTGAGAGTGGGTCCAAAGTCTGCTGATGTGTCTGCTTTGTGATGTGTACAAAGATGTTCACTTAGAGACTTTACGTAGACACATCACCTTTCACACTGTCCACCTGCTACAGTTCACCTGGGTCACACACAGCCACATGGACTTATTGGTTTTGAATTCTGCTGTCAGTGCTTCCTGTACCTCTATCACTCTGCCCACTCAACATTTCTCGGCGACACACACACACACACACACACACACACACACGCAGTATAAACAGTGTATGTTGTCCTCATTTGTAACATATAACTTTATGGTCACTTACCGTAGGGATTTATTTGGGCCATGATAATGTGGAGTGTGGAGATTTGATCGAATTTCCCCCTATTTATCGCAGATCTCCTGGAATCTTTAAGGATTTGGGGTGGTCATATTCCCTATAGACAAAGTGATTTGGGGTGATCATATTCCCTATAGACAAAGTGATTTGGGGTGGTCATATTCCCTATAGTCAAAGTGATTTGGGGCGGTCATATGGCCTATAGACAAAGTGATTTGGGGCGGTCATATTCCCTATAGACAAAGTGATTTGGGGTGGTCATATGCCCTATAGACAAAGTGATTTGGGGCGGTCATATGGCCTATAGACAAAGTGATTTGGGGTGGTCATATTCCCTATAGACAAAGTGCCACTTGTGAAGTTGAAGATGGTTAATAGAGGTCTTCTTTATTTTTGTTGTTATGATGTAATTTCCTTTCGTCAAAGCAAATTAACAAACGTAAGAATGTAAGAATGCTATATTGCTAAGATAAGATTACTTTTTTCGTCAACTAGGACGTTTACAGGAATAAGTCAAACCCCCCTGCAGTTGTATTGTGGTGCGAGAGGCCATTCTAGATATATCACTCTCTGCACCCTAAGCCTAGCCCCCTAACCTTAGCCCTAACCCCCTAACTATAACTTCCTAACCCTGACCCCCTAGCTCTAACCTCCTAACTCTAACACATTTACAGGAATAAGTAAAACCCCCTGCAGCTGTATTGCGGTGAAGTGCAAGAGGCCATTCTAGATTATATCACTCTCTGCACCCCAACCCTCTAACCCTAGCTCTGCCTCACAAGAACTGACATAATGACCCTGAAGAGTGCCTTGAGTTAACATACACATTTTATTGAATACATCAAAGAACAACAGCTTATACAGTAGCAGTTTCATTCTGGTTTTCATTTCAAGTATGAAGACAACTGAAGAGCATAACAGTTTAATAATCACACCACGAGTTCATTCTAACCCACATTGAAACCCTCATCTAATCTCTTAATGTTGGCCAAGCACAGACTTAAACTCTTAAACTCAAATCTCAAGCTCAAATAACAAAAGGCACTGGCTAAAAGCACTGGCTTCATCTTCCTCTTCTCTCTGACTTTGAAATCAACTTTGTCTGAGCCCCCTCAGATCCAAAGGTTACATTCTGCCCAGCGATAGTGTCTGCAGCGCGGCAGCACATTGGTCTCTCAGCACGGTGACTACTTCCTCCCAAAGAAACGTCCCTGTTATTCCCTCTCCGTCACAACGCCGTGCATGTGATGGATGCGATGTCAGGAGGTGTTTGGAGTGACTGTTCCTGCTGCGCCCTTCAGGACAACACTCCCGCACACTCATCTCAGATCAGTCAGGAGTGGAATCTTATTCCGTTGATTAAGAGTTCACTCATATTCTGGCCCTCAGAAATGCTTCGACCCAGGAGAGGGAGAGTCTGTGTTCCTTTTATAAAAATAAAAAAAAGGTTGTGGTCCATGCCGGGAACTTAACAACTAGAATTAAATTAGTATATAGCCTGTCTATGTTGCGCTGGTGCTCAGATTATCGTTTAAATCATGGGTTTCCTGAACCTGGCGTGAAGCAAGAAAAAGCAGCAACTGTGACTTTCCCGACCTGGTCTCTAAAGTACTTATAGGTTGTTTTAAAGCTGGAGACGGATGAGTGCAGAGATGAGAGGATGACACCTGAGGGAGAGCTCCTGATTACCCAAAATTCCTTTGAATTTCCCATAATACCCCTAAAAGTCAATACATGGATGCCGAGTGGATGATTGAATGCAGCAGCTCTTATGGCCGTCTGACAGGGTTGGATATGCAGCAGGGTGATTTTGTGGTTATCCCGAGGGCTCAGTGAATTCGCTGGTTTGCGAATTCCAGAGCGGTCAACGTCCGGAATCTTAAGGTTTTCCACACTTTTCATTGGGATAGGGTCTTCTGTGGCAGATGCAGTAGTGGATATATGGTAGGAGAGTCAGCTCCAAGCCATTCTGGGTAATATTGCGAATCACATGTGTTTTCTTGCCATGTCACTGTATACCAATTCCAAATGGACATGTAGCTAGTATGAAACTTGCATCTTGATGTCATTCATTAGTGTTTGTCTGCTCAGCTGAATATCAACATGATAGTCTGAGTACTGGGACCTGTGTTAGATACCATGCATACAGTCTAAAGTTATGGGGAGAAAGAATCCATCTAAATGATGGATATATGCATGTCACAGATAATAATAAAAAAAGAAAAAACAGTATTTTTGCCTCAATGCTTATATAAATATATAAATGATAATCTTGTACATAAAATGTTACTGTTAAACCAATGTTAAGACTGTAAATAAGGAAAGTTTTATATTTTGGGTTCCTATCATTTAGATTTAGTTTTGGTTTTTGGTTGGGTATTCAATCCTAATTATTTTGCACCTTCTTCATCTGTGCCCCCTCCATTTTTGTTTTGACCATGATAAGTTCTTTTAGTTTTGACCATGACAAGTTATTTTAGTTTTGAACATGATAAGTTCTTTTTGTTTTGACCATGATAAGTTCTTTTAGTTTTGACCATGATAAGTTCTTTTAGTTTTGACCATGATACGTTCTTTTAGTTTTGACCATGATACGTTCTTTTAGTTTTGACCATGATAAGTTCTTTTAGTTTTGACCATGATAAGTTCTTTTAGTTTTGACCATGATAAGTTCTTTTTGACTTTGACTTTTTGACTGAATATTGTAAATCTGCAGTGTGCCAGACAGAATTACAGAATCTCTCTCACATTTTGTGTTATTGATAATGCCATGTTTTTGCTTTGATTTGATTTGTCGTAAACCAAAAAGACTATGTAGATATCTCCCACTCCAGTGAAAAAAATGTATATTTGTACAATATCTGAATAAGTACTGTTTTTTGTTTGTAATAAAGCATTTGATGAAGAGCCATTCTGAATGGTTGTACTCAATTTCTGACATGCCAACAGAAAACCGAATGCAAACAAAAGAAGCTATATCAGGAGACATGTGAAATATACAGTATGCTCAACGGTGGTCATTTATAATTTTACACTGGTTGCATCAACTTTTATGATTCAGCTTCATTGTACATCATCATAACCTCAGTCCCCATTAGTACTGCAAATAAACCCTTGCAAATGCAGGCAGGTATTCCCCTGCCAGGTCATACCTTGTGTGTTAGATTCAAATTGTCTTTGAGTAGACTAGGGTCTTGAAAAGATAATTCTACCTGAGCCTTCTTGATTTTCCATTAAGTTAATGTGAATGTTAGTTTCTCTCAACTTTAGCATAATAACCCTGCAAAAATTGTTATGCAAACAATGTTTGTTTGAGGCATATCTGTTATGTAACTTGGATTGCAGAGATGGGTGTTCGGCCTACCTTTTTGGGCCATCACCAGTTTGCACCCCTGAAACACACACACACACACACACACACACACACACACACACACACACACACACACACACACACACACACACACACACACACACAAACTAGCAAAATGGCTTAACTGCCACATGGTTATTACTGCTCATTACTTTAGTTAGGTATATATTTTAGCTTATTATATTATTATATATTTCGGTATTCATACGCATTAATTATTTGTTGTTATTTATAGTGGAAAGTATAGCCCCATATTATTACATTAGATTTGAATGTGTCTAGTTATTCAGAGTATCTCTTTTACTGAAGAACTTATAACAGAATAATAACAGAATATATATATATATATATATATATATATATATATATCAGAATATAGGGCCAGCAGACGGCGAATATACAAACCATTCTCACAGGATTTCTCCATTTAGTTTTTCCCTACAGAAATTTCCTTAGTTAAGCTTTGATTAGTGTCTCCATAATGCGTGAGTACTTTGAATTAAACAAACCCTTTGACAGGGTGAAGTACTCATGCATTATGTTGGCAATTTTGGTCCACTTTGCAGTGTCAGATGAAGAGATATAGCTATTCATGCTAGTTTAGGAGCAGAGGTTCTGTGGAAAAAAAGTTTGGCTCACATTCTCCCACAGTCTTGTCCTGTGATGTGGATGCTGATGTTGACGCATTGTTGGAATTTTTATCCCTGTTTTTTTCATTGTCGTTGATAAAAAAGCACCTGCCTGCTCTGAGTCTTCAGGTGCGCAGCCTCCGTTCTCCTCAGCAGCGGAAGGTGCAGTTGCAGTCGATCATTTAGGCTGGCCTGTGGGCTTTGAAGGGCCCGAGAGAAACTTATGTAAAGCCCCTCTCTGTTGTTTTCTTTTTTCTTCTTCTTCATTTTTCTTTTTTGGGCCTTTTGCTGCAGCCGAAAGCATACCAAAAAGCTGCTAACAGTTAGCCTATATGTCGCTGCAGTGATGATCCACCACTGAACCGCCGGAAATATATTTTCCCGCACATTGGCACCATGGTGGTGTATGTAAAAAAATATAGTTGTTTCAAACTAATAAATATATAAACATTGCAATGAAATAAAGTTTTAAATCAGAGTTTTATATTTTTTGAATATATGTTTAACATTATTATTTTACATGACATGCTCTTTATCTCTCTCTGTCTGGGCCCTCTAGTGGCGAGGAGGCTCTAGGCATGTTCCTAGAATGCCTCTATGGTTGATCCGTCCATGGCTGTCAGAGCATTCAGAGCAATGCTGTCCTCTAGTGTAGCAATTGATATACTGGGCTACATTTTTAACCAAGCTAAACTTTTAACCTAGAATACCACTCTCAGACACAACCCAGTCTCACAAATCTCATATGGATCCAAATCATTTAATGTCATAATGTGGTGTAGTGAAGGGCATATTGAAGGCAGCTGACCATAAGGTCGCAGTTAGAAATACCAGATGGGGTTTGTGTGCCGTTGTGCCCTTGAGCTGAGCTCTTAAACAGAATGGGCTGCAAACAATGTCCATCTGCATAATGTCCCCTCAGATTAGTGTGTCTATACACAAAGTCATAAATAACCATTATAGTCATGGAAACGGCTTGTCACTGAGACAATTGACCTTCTAATTGAGTGAGTGTGTGATGGAACAGCTAATAAGCTATTCATTTGTATGCTGCTTTTGCATTGCTATATGAATTCAGAGTGACATACTATAGGCCTGAAAATGTAATTAATTCAATTAAATGAAGTTGTATTGAATTGAATTGTAAGACTTCACTGTGAAGCAAGCAGTAGGCTAGTATGTTACCTCACAAAGCATTAGCAACTGCTGTCCTCGATAAGATTCTCCTCCAGCATCTGTGTGTCCCATCGGACAATGACACAGCAGTCTACAGATAAACGCAATAACTCACTGGTCAATTTAGGACTTTCGAATTCCATTACAGAGGAAATAGCGTACTCTAGTGGCGGTATGCTACATTTGCATAACAATGTGAATCTGCAGTGATACTGTACTGTAGAAACCTGGCATACCAGATCACGTGGTACTATAGCAAATAGTAAGTTTTACTAATTAGCTAGGCTGTAGTACTAGTGGTATAGGCCTATCAACACATGTTACTTCCTCATGGTAGGCTATGTGGTATATGTGGCCATAGAGTTACATATTGAATATGATATTCCTAAATGAACTGTGGTTATATGGGGAGCACTATGTAGCCAACTTTCATCATGCTTCTGTTGTTTGAGTGGGCGTAAATTGAATATTGGTGATTCAATGCCACCTGAAGTGCTGGAGGGTGCACTTGCATAGCATCAACAAAGCTCCAGTGTCTCAGGTCAGTCATGTAAAGGCACCAGTAGGTGGCGGAATGCGCCTGAAAGCCATTTACAATCTATAGATAAACCTATTGAAGAAGAAGATCATCATGCAAAGCTCTAAATGCCTGATGCCTTCACAGCTCATAGGAAGTCCGACCCTTGTTGACTAGTACATGGAACATGGCATCCCTCTTGCTGTCACAAATGTAAGGAATGGCAAAGATAGCATGTGCCTTCTCTAGAGATACAGGTGCATCTCACAACATTTGAATATTGTGGAAAAGTTAAAAGTTAATCAATTAATTAAGTAATTTAATTCAAAAAGTGAAACTTTTATATATTCTAGATTCATTACACAAAGAAAAAAATATATATATTTTTAAAACTGCATTTTTAGTTTTAATGTTGATGATTTTCCAGTATTTCAACATATTAGAATATTACATAAGACCAATTTAAAAAAGGATTTATAAAACAGAAATGTGTGCAAAATTACTGCATTTGTTTTTTTTTGCAAAAAGGCTTGAAATATTTCACTTGTGTAATGAATCTAGAATATATGAAATAATATCACTTTTTGAATTAAATTACAGAACATAATTAACTTTTCCATGATATTGTAATTTTTTTAGATGCACCAGAAGTATAGAATGACTGAGTGAAAGCACCTGCCCCACTAATACGGTAATCATCACTTCTAAGAAACGCTAAAAGTTCAGAATCCCTACCATACAATAATGTTTGCCAGGAGATCCAATCACTCAGTAAAGCGTATTACACACAACAGGCTGACCTGAGCTGTGCTGTCCTGTGCCAGACCTCATTCAGCACGGCACAGTACAGAACAGCCTGTTTTCATTCCACAGTGCCCATTACAGCCCTATCAGTATACAGGAAGTATATATAATATATTTAGATATAAAACTATATTAAAGCATTACCACAATAGAGTGGACAGACGTAACTTGATTGCCTGCCCTAGTCACGACATTGCCATGGTTACCCACTCCCAGGGCCCCGCTCGGGGGCCGTAACCAGGGTTACATTATTATTATTTTTACCAAGGTCACACATATCCCACGTAGGGGTTCATGAGGATAGATTAACCTATTGAAGAAGACCACACTTCGATCCATTAGGCTGATTACCCGTTCCTCAGAATGTTGTAGGCTGAGGTGAGCATGCTTTAAGCAGACAGGTACTGTGCTGAGAAAAATGCAATGTGTCAAAAGACAAACATCTGTGCCAGCACAGTACTGGCTGGTAGGACCTGACAGTCTAATGCTTCCTAAACCCTAATCTGGGACAACAATGCATGATTAATTTCCTGGATGACATTCATTACAAATGGTCTGTAGTATTAGAAGAGCTGCAACTGTTGTGAGCTGTGGCTAAGCCTTTGCTCAACAGGATTTGCATAAAACAAACCTTGCTGTTCTTCACAGGTCCTCTAGTGGACAAAAGAGGTAGGCCTAATTTCCTAAGCAGCTCTAATTATCCTAACCCACGGTAAATCACAGTTATTAACCCGCAAAGGGTGCCTCCGGGCACCGTGTTTGTCCGTGAATAACACCGGCTATGAAGGTGGTACAATCACAATACTCCTTTGCTAACTTCACCATCGGTATACGGTAATTTTGAGCCCTGAACCACCGCGCTGACACCCCGAGAAGATATGCTTTTAACCAGGGGCGGACTGGGATCAAAAAACAGCCCTGGCATTTGCGACACAACAGCCCTATTTCCAAACGCAACACGCAACACGGATTGTTAACATAAAAAGTCAGAGGACAGGTGCCAAACTACCGACATGTTTGCTGTAATTACAGTATATGTATTATCAGTAGGCAGTCATCAGTCAATAGCTCTTTCAATAGCCTTTTCACACCGAATGTACTTTTTTGTGCTATTTTCGGCCTAATACATGCGAATTTCGGTGCATTCCTACTTCCAACTACACTTGCTCCCTGCATCCAGTTGTGCACATTAACTGCATCGCTCTCATCAAATTCCCCGATTCTGAAAATGAAAGCAGTGTAACGTTAACTGCTGTTATAAACGGAATGATGACATGAGGTGCGTGTCCACTGGCGATACAGAGCTGACTACAGAGATGGTGAACGTTAGCACTAGCTAACACTACCTATCTATTTACCTTAGCTTGGTGCCGTTTAGCTAAATATACAGCTCGTTGGTGGACACAGCCTAAGTTAACTTATCTAGCCAGCTAGCTAACGCTATAACACTGACCTGCTCGAACCTGCTGAAAACATTGAGGTCCAGTTAAGCCTAATAGCTTACGTTAATATAGACTCGGTGTAGCTAAATGAAGCTGCTCTGACACAAATACAATAACGTTAGCAAAAAAATAATAATACAGTTACATGAACCATCACATGTATGAGCCTAAACAATACACCAGCCACAGTGCATATTACATTTAGCTTCACCAAAGCAGAAAAAGAGCACTGCACAGCCACAGTGTAATAAATGTGTCTTACCTTCATGTAGTTAGCAGACTACTAAGTAGTTTGTTTTTCTCTACTACAACCCTGTCAATCATTCTCTCCCTCGTCGTCTCCCTCTACCACAAGTTTAATGTTAGTCCTAGTCTAGTTGAGGAGTGTTGCTAGCACCTGCTTGCTTCGCAAACAGATAGGTTTTCGTTAATTCCCCCCCCCCCTCCGCCAATAGAGCTTTCTTTGATTTGTCCCTCTTTTTCTCTGCCCCACCCTTTGGTCGTTTACTGCCCAGATACATTTCGTTCTTATATTCGATTCTTCTTCTTCTTCTACTCGAGTTATCTCTCGTTGCGTAGCAACGAGTTGATCATGAGAAAATTCGTTAGGCCCTGGGCATACGCGCAGAACTGCGTGGATGGCCCAGGCCGATATAAAGCGTTTTGGGCCGCGGTCTGCTGAAATAAGTTATTTTCAATGAAAATCACCAGAGACAAAATTACAAATATATATATATTTTTTTAATATAATACATTCTGAGCGGCCCAGAGTCTCGCGGCCCTCCCGGCATTTGCCAGGCTTGCCCGGTGGCCAGTCCGCCACTGCTTTTAACCGTAAACTCAATGAACCGGGAGTTCACCCGCTGCTGCAAGCGTATCTATAACGAACGCGGAGATTGTATGAGCCCCGCGTCAGTCAGCCTTTCCGTAGAAATACGTCGCACCGTTATATATACGTTACATGTTTTAAGGCTGATCTGTGCATGATAGTGTCGTATATTTCTGCTTAAACACACACATTTATAGATAGTATGATAGGGGCCCATATATATGCTGAAGGGGAGTGTTGTGCAATGTTGTGCAAATAGCCCCCTGAGTGTTGTGCAATGGCTCTTGTAATCTGACCAGCCCTCGGACTTGGGGCCGTGGTGACATCACAGGGGACGGCCCTCATGACCATCTAGATAAGGTGATAGGCTATGGCCTGTGACTGTATTTGCATATTGTTGATGAATAGGGGTGAGACCCAAGGGGGGGCCTCTTTACCAGCCGATCCCAGCAGAGGAGGACAGACACAAGGCTTCAGCTGTTGGTATATGTATACCCTGTTTTTGTACTTTAATTAAATCGTCTTAAACTCAATAACTGTTCTTTGATTCATAACCAATAAGATAAATACACAACACTAATGGCGAGCCTAGCCCCGGAGATAAATATAGCTTAATTTACAGTATTTTGCAAACTCTTCAATCCAACGAAGAAGGTAGGTTTTCTGCAGAGACCCCTCTCTAGTCGATTGGTGTGTTCAAAATAGACTGTAAATCTCAGATAAGTTATAGTCAAAAGAATCTTGTGTAACGTTAATCTTGTTGGAATAGAAACAAACCTTTCATAATCTTTAATAAGCCTGGGTTGGTGATAAGGGCCGAATTTGGTAATTCGCTTTTTTGTGTAAAAATTGTGGTAACATATTAGTTGTGTAACTAAAAGTTATTGTTTGGGTATTACGGAATATCGTGAGTGTGTGTGTAAAATTGTGTTTTGATAAAGTGTAACAAGTCTGTTTTGTAAGAAAGAGCATTATTGTAGAACTGTAGCAGGAGTGTGTGCAGAGCCCTTTAGAAAGAAGCAGACGCCATTTTCCATTGCTCTTTGTCCTTGAGGAAGGACACACACAGAGGCCATCTCTATGAGGAAAACGTGAATGCATTGTAGAATATTTGAATGAGATTTAATTTGGGAAATAATAGTTTAACTGGATTGAAAGATAATCGTGAAATTGTTGTGTCGTGGAAAATAACATTATTGTGGAAAGCAAAGTATATGTTGTGAGACTAATCTTTTCACAGGAGCGGTTTTTCCCCCAGAAGGAAGGACAAAGACCAGCCCCTCCCCCTCCTCCTTCCTCTCTCATACAAGGCTGTCTTTGTCTCCAGTTTCAAGGAGAAAAGGGGGGGTGAAGGAGCGGGCGCATGCGCGTTAGCCGGAGCACAGCTCCGCCTGCTGGACAAAATACGACAAGACATTTTAAAACACTAATCCTCAGGGAGATACATCTGAGGTCGATGAAACAGTCCGATACATTAATAAATAGATGGTTGTAAATGATTGTAATATATTACATTACTTTAATTAATTTAATTAATTACAAATTGATTGAATTAATTATTCAGATCATTTTATTTTTCTGTTTTCACAAAACTTTTGTGACAATCTAATGATAACCATTCCTTTGTTTGATATGTTGATAATAGCTAATTGACTTCACAGGTTTACATCAATGAAGTGTCAATGAATAATTCTAACTAATCATTCATTCCTTTCACTTAACAAGTCGATTTCTTTACAGATTGTAATTAATAATTAATCATTTTATTCCTTCCAAATAACAAGTCGATTTCTTTACAGGTTGTAATTAATATTCGTGTTTTACACCTTTTTATTTCAAGTTAGGTCATGTCCACAGCTTTTGATTAGGAATAGCAGAATAGTTTGTATTGATAATTAAGCAGTAAAAGGTTTTTGTAAATCAGTGAATACTTAGGTGTTGACCAGCCTTTGTGATTTAATAATTGTGTTGACCAGAACTGTAATTAGTATTGAATGAGTAATTAAGTGACACATATTCATAAACAATTAGGAAACACATTTAAGTATAAAGTACTTACACAGATATTAGATTTAAGTTAATACTGCACTGACATACACAAGAGGCAAATCTGTTGTTCTGGGTTGTAGTGGTTTTGTGTGGACGGTTAATACAGTTAAATTGGACTAGCATTTGTTTAGCAAATAAGGCAATAGGAAGGTGGGTTGTAAGAAGCGTACACCTGATCTAATATTGTCAGCATATTGAGCAAGTAGAATGGGGTCAAATTCAACGAAGCTGTTAAAAGATATTAGTGAACATCGTGGAATGTTGGCTACGTTATCCCCTATGGCTGTAGTGGAAAAAATAAATCCTCTTGTTAGGGAAATTAGCAAAATGTCTACGAAATGGAATAGCCGTTGGGCATACATTGAACAGCCGTGGCCGAAAGAGGGCAGCCTTAATTTACAAATAATTGCAACATTGGAAATACTTATCAATGGGCACAAAGCACATCAAAGAGGAAAGATTAGATCAGAGAAACGCAAGTTAGAGTTAGCTATTTTAGATCTATTTAAGGTAGAGGGACAGAAAATAGCTCAGATGGAACCGGAAAAGAAAAATGAATTGGCCAGAACACTGGAACAGAAATTGAACATTCCATTCACAAACATGTGTCCAGTCTCCAGTCCCCCTCCATATGCTAAGGCACTGGAGGACCATTCCCAGAAGAAGAAGAAGAAGGAGCCAAGGGGAAAAGGGGACGACAGGAGTGACGAGGAAGATGACAGCAAAGATGGCAGTGAAGACTCAAGAGATGACGACAGTACAGATGGAGGCTACAACGCTCAGGTCAGGAAGATGATAGCCACAGCCGAAAGGAAAGGTGGGAGAAGACGCCGGGAGAAAGCGGAAAGAGAGGAAAAAAGACACCACAGATGGCTGAAGGAGCAACGAGAAAGGGAGAAAGAGGAAGATTGTCATCGAATGACATCAAATACATTAAAGAACTGTCCAGTGCTGATTCGGGGTAACAAGATGGAATATCATCCGTGGCATCATACAGATCTGTCTGAAGTGATAGAGAAGCTCCCCGTTCTTCAAGATGGTGGATACCCGTGGACTACTGAGATGGACGTGAGACTGACAGGAACGCAGGCCGCAATGGGAGACCTGAAAAGACTCTTAGCTTTTATTGCAGGATTGGATACAATGCAGGAAATATTGATGAAGGCAGGACTTCATAGATATATCAATACATCAGTGTATGATCCAGAGCTCTTCGCAGCAAACAGAGGCAGGCTGTGGAAAGCAATCAGAGAGACTTACCCTACTCACATTCACCCAGACAATATCATTGTGAAGCCACTGGGGGGAGATGAGAATCCCAGGGGTTTTGTTGCCCGTGTGCACTCTCAATGGAGAAGTGTGACAGGGAAAGACGCTGAAGATAACCCCTTAGAAAAATCCATAATCAGGGAAAAAATACAAGAAGGGCTTCCTACCCCAGTTAAGGATAAGCTAGCAGAAGTGGTAGGGCTACGGCACATGAACAAAGCTGTTTATATAGACCACGTAGCTCATCAAGTTGAGTTATATCGAAAGAATATTCAGATACAGAAGACACGAGACGAAGAATCACTCAGAATATTGACTCATGTGCAATTGACTGAAAGCGAGAGGAACATAGAGGGAGTGCAGGCTTTAGCCCCACAGCAACAGCCACCTGGAGTGCAGACTGCTACTTACCAGTCCTACTCACAGGGGCCACAAGGGGGGTATCCTGCTACTTACCAGTCCTACCCACAGGGGCCACAAGGGGGGTATCCATACCCACAAGGGCCACCAGGGGTGCAAGCGGTTCCATACCAGCCATACAACCAGCCTGGCCAGGGACCACCACCAGGGGGATGGACAGCAGCAGGGAAGAAGATGCTAGAACCGTGTTACCAATGCGACCAGAATGGACATCTAGCCTGTACCTGCTACAACAGGCCCCAGGGGGGCGCAGGGGGGAGCCAAGGAGGAGGATATTGGCCTCCTACTACACCTGCTCCAGGAGTGATGAACCCTTACGGAGGCCCAGCAGCTGGCCTATAGGGGTGCCCGGAAGATCCGAGTGGAAGGTGCCAGCTGGTGGTGACAAAGAAGCCTGAAGACGCCACGCACCTTCCTATGTCTGGAGAATATGTGAAGACAATCGGATTTGAGGGAATTAAACAGCTGATTCCTACAACTGAGCTTGTAGACTTAGAGTGCAAGGGACAGAGAGCAACTCTGCCAACACTTGTGTCAGAACACACGCCAACAGGGCTGCTAGGGAGAGATGCTCTATGCCAATTGAACTGTACATTAAAATGCACACCTGACGGCTGTCAGGTGACGGTGCCATCCGGTGTTCAGATTCCATCGACAGCCAGAGTGATTAAGCATAGAACAGACCTACAAGCTTTGCCTTTAAAGGGAGCTGATATAGAATATTGGGTTGATGGGTCTTGTTACGGGGTAGGAGAAACTTTGTGCGCTGGGTATTCCTTAGTTAAAGCACAGAATTCAAAGTTTATTGTAGAACAGGCTGAGGCAGTTCCTCAGCCTTGCTCAGCTCAGTTGGCTGAATTGATTGCCCTCACAGAAGCATGCAACTTGGGAACCGGACGGAGAGTGACAGTGTACACCGTCTCTGCCTATGCACATAATGTTTGTCATTTTAATGGAGCTGTATGGAGGGGGCGGGGTTTTAAGAGAACTGATGGTACGCCTATACAGCATCACGCACAGATCATGAAGCTGTTACAAGCCATGATGAAGCCAAAGGAATTAGCCATAGTGAAGTGTGCCACACACAGGTCTGACTCATCACATGTCACACAAGGTAACAGGGCTGCAGAAGATGCAGCCAAAGCCATTACAGGAGCAGACAAGGCAGGTAAAGGTCTTCTGGTCACACATGAAAAGCAATTACAGGGCATGGTCACACTTGAGGATTTACTGATGTTACAGAGTAGAGTAACTACGTTAGACAAGAACGTTTGGCTAGCAAGGGGGGCAAGTCAGGATGACACAGGTCTATGGAGGAATCATGAGGGGTTGGTTGTAGCACCCTCAGATTTAATAGGCATGTTAATACGGGAAGCTCATGGATTAGCACATGTGGCTAGGGGGGAGGTAAGACGCAAGATCACCAAGGAATATGGGTTTTGGAGTCCATATTTGATGGAACAGATTGACCATGCTTTAGGTCAATGTGGGGTCTGTTGGAGAAACAACATCAGAGTGGGTACACCAGTGGTGTCTGGGCATATCCCTACCCCAATAGGGCCACGGGTGGTGGACAGGGGGGTGGATGTACAGAGTAGGCAGGATGTTGTGCCAACAGGTGCCGAGGTCCCCAGAGAACCTGAGAAGGAGGAGCTACGACGAGATGCTGTGGTGTTGCCTGAGCCAGTGACAATGCCAGCGTTACAGCCAGTGATATTACCGGCAATGCCTGAAGCCGAGGGGACAGTGGAAAGCTGTCCAGATGCCAATAAACCAGAAACCAACGAAGCAGAGAGTGTTGACAGTCTGGAGGTCCAGCCTGGGGGTGTCCAAAGCCTGGACACCTGTGCTACTGGGGATGCTGGCGAGTGCCTGCATCATGCTTCAGATGATGCTGAGGGCGACTCCCCAGACCTTGATCAGCGTGGGAGGGGACCAGGCGGCTGCCTGAACCTCAATGACACTGACGGACGACGACCAGTTAGGAAAAGATTAAAGACTATGAATAGGGTAGTGAAGCAGCAGATCAAAGGGAACGACGGGAATGGACAGCAGATGATAGCATGGCTGGAAACGGTCTTAGGGGCATGGGAAACTTATTTTGCTAAGATAGGAGCACCTATTATAGCAGACATGATTTTTGACTTTCTTAGGAGGCAGGGCCTCATTGACTGTTTTTGGAAAATCAGTCACTCAGTCCACGTTAATGAACTTTTCAGAAGACTAGTCCTCACCTGAGGTGAAGATCTATGCATTAATGCATTCCCTTTGTCCTATGCTTACTGTTGGAGAATTATGTGTTATGATAACTGAATGTCATTATTTGTGTATTGTTTGTTTGTTTCTATATCGTGTGATTGAGGTCAGTTGAGAAGTGATGTGGTGGTTATACAAAGCTAGGAGAGAGGTTCTGTTCCTAGCGCAACGAAAATGGAAGCTCCTGACTATGAAAGTGTTATCAATCTGAGACAGCGGTAAAGGCTGTTCTCCAACTGGGTTCACGTGCTAGTAACCTCTGACCCTGACGCTTCAAGGACAAAGAAAACATCGGTCGTTGGAAGTTTCTGTATTGATTTGTGCATGATGAACTGTGTTTAGTTTAATTGTGATTGTTATTTTCAAGATTCTTTTTATTATTGGTTGTTTTCAATTTTTTGTTTATAATATCTTTGGTTCCTAATACTGGTCCTGGGTTGGTCTGTGTTATTGTGCTTCTTGTGTTGTGTGTTGGTGTAGTTTTTCTGTTTGTTGTTGTTTATTTAAAAAGAAAAAAAAAAAAAAAAAAAAAAATTCTCTTTGGTTTCTTAGCTGCAGTATGTGGGGTTTTGTGTTTTTGTTTTTGTTTTGTGGTCGTTTAGTTTCGGAACACCCTCTGGGTGGTCCGAGGGGGGATGTGTCGTATATTTCTGCTTAAACACACACATTTATAGATAGTATGATAGGGGCCCATATATATGCTGAAGGGGAGTGTTGTGCAATGTTGTGCAAATAGCCCCCTGAGTGTTGTGCAATGGCTCTTGTAATCTGACCAGCCCTCGGACTTGGGGCCGTGGTGACATCACAGGGGACGGCCCTCATGACCATCTAGATAAGGTGATAGGCTATGGCCTTTGACTGTATTTGCATATTGTTGATGAATAGGGGTGAGACCCAAGGGGGGGCCTCTTTACCAGCCGATCCCAGCAGAGGAGGACAGACACAAGGCTTCAGCTGTTGGTATATGTATACCCTGTTTTTGTACTTTAATTAAATCGTCTTAAACTCAATAACTGTTCTTTGATTCATAACCAATAAGATAAATACACAACACTAATGCTGCATTATGTTGATCTATTTATATCGATCTATTCTTGCCAATTCCTTATTACCAGTGGAAAGGGGGAAGACTAAAACACTTTGAATGGGATAGATAGGACTTTCCGTTCAATGGAGGAAGCATGATACTTCAAACTACCGTAATTCATGAACTATATGCCCAATCTAAAAAATTCAAACAGTTTCTGAAAGCAGAGAAGTTGCACTTTTTGAACTTTTTTAGGCTTATTACGGTAGTTCACCAACAAAAAAAGCACAGTGCTCAACATGTCAGGAGACACGCATTTCCCCCGCTGATCTGTATAGGGGGGGGAATCTTATGACACGTAACTCCTCCTTGTCCCGGGTCGTTCAGTATAATGGAGAAGCGTTTCTCAAAGTACGGCACAGCACGACACGGCTCGGATACAAATGCGGCCCGGTTCGGGTCTGTAGTGGAAAAGCGCCATAAATGGTGTTCCCCTCATGCTAATGAATGTGCACATCAGGCTTGCAATGCACGTGCAGTGACATTGTCAAGAGCTTTACACACTACAGGGATAACTATACTGTACTGTCTTGGATATTTTCCTTTCTTAAGCCCTTTTCACACACAGTTCCCTGCTGTAAATTACATGGAATCCCAACCCGGGACCGCCAGTGATTTTGATTGATTGATTGATTGAAAACTTTATTAGAAGATTTGCAGAAGTAGGTACATGAAAGTACATATTACATACAAGGTCAACTAACAGGATAAAAACCCAAGAAAGCCACTGGCTTATTTCAATTGGGGTCCTTGATTCTCAATTCATCGTTACATGTAAGACAGACAAAAAAAACTAGTACTATCTACAAGATAATACAGACAAATAATTATTACTATCTACAAGATAAACATACATCCATCATGGGAAGAACAATACAACAAAACATAAGGTATGTACAGCGGGTAGGACAGGTGGGGACATACACCACAGGTGGGGGCGGGGGACAAAACACAAAGTATGTACAGTGGGTAGTTCGGGTCTTTTAATCAGATTTTTGATTTAGAGGGTCCAGTTACGGATTGCAGCCTCCTGTAAATGTTTTTTGAGAGTGGTTTTGAAGGTGGGCAGTGTTTTGCACTCCTTTAAGATTATAGGAATGGCGTTCCACATTTTTACTGCATAGTTTGCAAACGAGTTTAACCCCTTGTTTGTGGTGCAACGCGGTTGAACGTGGTTCGTGGAGCTTCCTCTGGTGTTGTATGTGTGGACGTTGTTCACTTTTTGGAAGTATGTTGACAGGTACTTGGGTGTCTTTGTGGTGTAGCGTATCTTGAAGACCAGGCCCAGTGCAAGCTGCTGCACTCTGTCAACTACTCGTAGCCAATCAAGGCTCAAAAAATGAGCAGCGGTTAGATGTGTCCTAGGGTTGAGGCCTAGCAGAAGCCTAACCAGTTTATTTTGGGCTGTCTGGAGTCTTGTTTTATGGGCCTTTGTGGTTCTATAGTACCATGATGTTACGGCATAGTCGAAGTGACATTGAATGAGAGCTCCTGATAGGGTCCTCAGTGTGTTTTTACTGACAAGTGAGGATATCCTGTACAAGAATCTAGTTCTATGGTTCACTTTTTTGATTACTTTTGCTGCCATTTTATCTCCGGAAAGATTTGCCTCTAAGATGGAGCCCAGGTATGTAATATCCTCTTTTCTTGTGATATTAATGTTACCCACTTTTATTTTAAAATGTTCAGCCTTTCTGAGTTTAGATGGGGATCCGTATAGGATGGTTTCAGTTTTACCTAGGTGTATTGATAGTTTATTGTCAGCTAGCCAGATGCAGATTCTACTCAGTTCAGTGCTTAGCGCTTTTTCCACCTGCAATATGTCCCTGTCAGAGACCAGCAGAGCCGAGTCATCCGCGAACAGGAACAAATTGCAATCACATGCTGATGACATGTCATTCACATATATTAGGAACAGTAAAGGTCCCAATATGCTTCCTTGTGGAACGCCGCAGGTCACTGGGAGGGGGGGGGACAGTGTTCCGTTCACACTAACCACCTGTTCCCTCCCCTCTAAGTAGGATTGCATCCAGCTCACCGATGTTCTATCGAACCCAATTGCTTTCAGTTTATCTAACAATATGTGGTGATCTACTGTGTCGAAGGCCTTCTGGAGGTCCAGCATGACCATGCCGAAGTACTTGCCCGAGTCCACCTCATGGTTGATGTGGTCGGCCTTCACACATGAGCTAAATGCCATGATTACCATGTTGCACCTTTTCACATGTCAATGGCATTCCCGGGTTTCCTGAGCTACTTGAATCACGCATTCAACTGGAGGCAGAACTGGTACGTAGTAGACATGAATTCGAACATTAATTTAACAGCAAGTTAACTAAGTATTATGCTTACCATCACCAAGTTCGCTCGCCAACTAAAGCACTTGAATACCGTTGATATAAACATACTATACTAGTCCAAAAGCACAGTATGGGAGAACTTGGTGATAGTAAGCATAATACTCAATAATTCAATAATTACACATATTACTAGTAACAATAAACAGACGGAGTTGTGGAATTATATTTATCACTACTTTGGCTGATGTGATGTGGGTTAACTAGCCAACTCCGTAACATTAGCGGAACGAACCAAAAGTACAAAGTGAGAAACTACTCGCTGTGATTGGTTAACTTGTTTCATGTGAAAACCTCTTGCATCCGACATACGTAACCCTTTCTGTGCCGGACCAGGCAATGTTCATGCTTCTGTTCATGCTTCTGTTCACATTCCATGGAATTCCATGGAATCACAAGGTCCTGACCAGGGAAAATGCCTGAGCAAATTTCCCTGTAAATCTTGTTCACACACCCGTACCTGGTAAATTCCATGGAATTTACTGGGAAAGCTCTTATGTGTGAATGGGGTTATATTGTCCGTTCCAGCAAAGTTTCTGTAATTACGGTCGATCCGTACTGTAACCAGGCTTCCCAGTACAGCTCTGCTCGGTTTGGCTTTGTAGTGTGATTTAAGGTTTAGTGTCATTATGAATATTAATATGAATATGACTTATTTAAATATAGTTGTATACAGCTGATCAGCCAAAATGTCATAGCAACTAGAAACAATAGACCAGCAGACACTTTTATGAGAAGTGGTGGAACAGAATGAATAGTCTAGAATAGTCTAGAACACTGGTGGAACTAAAGAAACTAAATGGGTTGGTTCAGAGGTGTGAGACTGAGACTATGGAGCCTGTTAAAAAGACTATGGGGCCGACCTAAGCTGTGCAAGCTGAGCACAGAGTCTCGTCGAGCAGTATTGGAACAGCCTGCTTTCATTTAACATGGCCCATTACAGCCCTGCGAAGGCAGACGCTGGAGTAAAACATGAAGCATGACCACCACTGAGCAGTCAGGTGTGGCTGGACAACCCTCAACACAGACTGGCTTAGACATTGTTACAGTTGCCCGCCTCTCAACACGGATACAAGCGGGCTGTCACCAGATCTGTTTTTTAACAACGCAAACTGTGCTGAAACTGAGCCAGCAGCATAGTATGGCTTGGTATCCCTGGTAGACTGGAAACAGCAGTATAAGAGCACCATCAGTCTGGATACAGCAGGGATACAGAGGGGACAGATGATCTAAATGGACAACCAGCCATGCACATTGTCTTTACTCTAGGGTGAATGATGTTTCTTTACTCTTGAAACTTGGTGAATGAAGCGTCTTGCCATAGATGCGTCTTGCCATTTTGAAAATTCACTGATCTGCCCAAGGGGGGTGCAACTGAAATTCTACTTCCTCCTGTCCTGTTTGAGCTATAGGGCATTTGATACCCTCTACACTGAACAATTATATATATTTTTTTTTATTGTTTAAATCTGTGTTAGTGAGCACTTCTCCTTTGCCGAGATAATCCATCCACCTGACAGGTGTGGCATATCCAGATGCTGATTAGACAGCATGATTATTGAACAGGTGTGCCTTAGGCTGGTCACAAAAGGCCACTCTAAAATGTGCAGTTTTATCTTGAAAAGAGACATTTATTAGGCCCTGAACTATGGATTTCACAGATATGCATATTCTTTCTTTTTTGTGTGTGTGTGTGTGTGTGTGTGTGTGTGTGGGGGGGGGGGTTCAGAAAATCAGTCAAAATCTGGTGCGACCACCATTTGCCTCACGTAGTGCAATATATCTCCTTCACATAGAGTTGGATCAGGTTGTTGATTGTGGCCTGTGGAATGTTGGTCCACTCCTCTTCAATGGCTGTGCAAAGTTGCTGGTTATTGGCAGGAAGTGGAACACGTTGTCGTATACGCCGATCCAGAGCATCCCAAACATGCTCAAGGGTGACATGTCCGGTGAGTATGCAGGCCATGCACGAACTGGGATGTTTTCAGCTTCCAGGAATTGTGTACAGGGGGGGAATTCCATCAACGTCGCTAAAGGAAAATCTAGCCTTATTTTTGTTAAGTCTCACGAGACTCATGTCTCAAGACTTGTGCAATATGACAACCCTCGGGTACATAAGGTTCAGAGATAGGAAATGTTAGAATAGGTATAGCATAGCAGCACAGTGTTTTATTTGTATAGTATAGTATAGTGGATAGTGTACATCAGTGGAGGCTCCTCCATAGAGGTGGAGGAGGTCTGGCCTCCCCAATAATTTGAGAGAAGAGAGAGAGATTTAAAAAAGCAATACATTTTTTTATTTTTATTTTTTTAAATTTATTTAACAAAAAAAATATTTTAAATTGTTTTATATTAATATTATTTATTAATATTATTTCCGTTTTGTTCATAAATATTTTCCATGGCTAAAACCCAATATTGCAATTGTAAAGCACCTACAGGCCAGAATCCCTATCCGTTTCTATTGAAGGAGGCCAGGCCTCCTGTCGAAAAGTCCAGGCCTCCTGTTGGAAAGTGGTTTCTCATAGAAGTCAATGTAATGCAATTTTTTTCATGGCAATATGTGATTGGCCCATCACTGAAAATGGGTGGGAACAGGAGGCCTCTCCTCCGTCGTAGTACCTTTTTTCCGCCACACGCGTGTATGAGTGCTGTTCTGCAGGATAAATATTAGAAATGAGTCCAGGGCTGAATGATTGACATTTTGTCAGGCAAAATGGATGTGAGAGAGGTACATGCAACAGGTGCTTGTGGTGGTGGCATGGGTCCGAATCCAGTGGGAGAGGAGGATGGGTTGAGTTAAGTTTTTTTAAATTGTTGAAATCCTGCAAGTTGAAATCCAGCAAGTTGAGTTGAGTTGAGTTGAGTTAAGTTTTTTTAAATTGTTGAAATCCTGCAAGTTGAAATCCAGCAAGTTGGCTTGCTGATATAACTTTAATATTGGGACAAACCTGTGGAGTGGAGTCCTGGAGAGAGCATGCCGCCCCTCAGCTAAACCAGAGGTGAGTTGAACTAATCAGATGTCTCTACCAGTGTTACACCACTAGTTCTCAGTAGTAATAACACTCCATTGCATGTCTGTGTTTCTCAGCAGATGGAACCAGTACTGTCCTCACAACATTTAAACAAATAAATATTTATATTATATTGAATAAAACTACATTTGATAAAGAAACTGTTACGTATCTTTTTTATATGCTAAACGTGATTAAATTGATGATTACATGTTGAAGCTGTAGAAGAAGAAGAATGAAAAATGTAGGCTAAAAATAGTTTTTTAACCACATAATTATCAAATTCCTGCCTTTGACACATGTTCACTGGGCATTTATATTACATCCAAATGTCATTTCTCAACTTAATTATCAGGCAGGCTCATAGACTTACAGCAATGTCATTTCTTCAGGCAGGCTCATAGACTTATAGCAATGTCATTTCTTCAGGCAGGCACATAGGCTAAGCTCTGCACAATGAATTCCATCAATCAGAACTTTCTGATTGTAGCTTACACTCCAAATAGTATGCCTTTGGCCAGCACAAAGACAGATAAGAAGAACAGGGAACATTCCATTGCGAGTGAAGCGAGCAAGCGGAAAAAAATTGGCCTCCTCAATTCTGGAAGTCACCAGCCTCCACTGGTGTACATAGCCTTAATTTATGTAAACCAGCTCTTTTCCCTTCTTGTTTTTAGTTTTTTTTTTCCTAGCACCAGGGGAGCCCCCCCTCCCAAATGTCGTTGTTTGGTACCTGTACTATATCAATGACAATAAAGACCATTCATTCATTCATTATAAAAAATAAATTAATAAACTGGATTTTTATTTTATTTTTTCCTTTAGCGACATTGATGGAATATCCCCCAGATCCAACATGGGGCTGTGCATTATCATGCTGCAACATGAGGTGATGGTGGTGGATGAACGGCACAACAATGGCCCTCAGGATCTTGTCACGGTATCTCTGTGCATTCAAAATGCCTTCAATAAAATGCACCTGTGTTCGTTGTCCGTAACATCTGCCTGCCCACCACCACAAGCAGGGGGGGTATTCCATCAACATCACTAAAGGAAAATTCAGGTTTATTTTGAGAAATCTTGTGGGATCAAAATAAGACTGGATTGTGCTTTAGCGATGTTGATGGAATTACCCCCCAGGGGTAGGCTACTTGGGGGACAACATGTTTACTGTTTGCTTGTTTGTTTAGTTTTTGTCTCGTAGTGTCTCATCTGTGGTGTGTTGCCGTTGCTTTGTTGTGGTTTGTATGTTGCTTGGCATGTGATTGTGATTGTGTCATATATCCTGTTTGTTCATCTTTCCATGTTTGTTTTAATGAACCTGCTCAGGGACGACAGACAAAATGAATTATTTACTCAAATGTATTCCGTAATAAATGTATTGTTTGTAAATTGTTTTATATTAATATTATTTATTAATATTATTTCCGTTTTGTTCATAAATATTTTCCATGGCTAAAACCCAATATTGCAATTGTAAAGCACCTACAGGCCAGAATCCCTATCCGTTTCTATTGAAGGAGGCCAGGCCTCCTGTCGAAAAGTCCAGGCCTCCTGTTGGAAAGTGGTTTCTCATAGAAGTCAATGTAATGCAATTTTTTTCATGGCAATATGTGATTGGCCCATCACTGAAAATGGGTGGGAACAGGAGGCCTCTCCTCCGTCGTAGTACCTTTTTTCCGCCACACGCGTGTATGAGTGCTGTTCTGCAGGATAAATATTAGAAATGAGTCCAGGGCTGAATGATTGACATTTTGTCAGGCAAAATGGATGTGAGAGAGGTACATGCAACAGGTGCTTGTGGTGGTGGCATGGGTCCGAATCCAGTGGGAGAGGAGGATGGGTTGAGTTAAGTTTTTTTTAATTGTTGAAATCCTGCAAGTTGAAATCCAGCAAGTTGAGTTGAGTTGAGTTGAGTTAAGTTTTTTTAAATTGTTGAAATCCTGCAAGTTGAAATCCAGCAAGTTGGCTTGCTGATATAACTTTAATATTGGGACAAACCTGTGGAGTGGAGTCCTGGAGAGAGCATGCCGCCCCTCAGCTAAACCAGAGGTGAGTTGAACTAATCAGATGTCTCTACCAGTGTTACACCACTAGTTCTCAGTAGTAATAACACTCCATTGCATGTCTGTGTTTCTCAGCAGATGGAACCAGTACTGTCATCACAACATTTAAACAAATAAATATTTATATTATATTGAATAAAACTACATTTGATAAATAAACTGTTACGTATCTTTTTTATATGCTAAACGTGATTAAATTGATGATTACATGTTGAAGCTGTAGAAGAAGAAGAATGAAAAATGTAGGCTAAAAATAGTTTTTTAACCACATAATTATCAAATTCCTGCCTTTGACACATGTTCACTGGGCATTTATATTACATCCAAATGTCATTTCTCAACTTAATTATCAGGCAGGCTCATAGACTTACAGCAATGTCATTTCTTCAGGCAGGCTCATAGACTTATAGCAATGTCATTTCTTCAGGCAGGCACATAGGCTAAGCTCTGCACAATGAATTCCATCAATCAGAACTTTCTGATTGTAGCTTACACTCCAAATAGTATGCCTTTGGCCAGCACAAAGACAGATAAGAAGAACAGGGAACATTCCATTGCGAGTGAAGCGAGCAAGCGGAAAAAAATTGGCCTCCTCAATTCTGGAAGTCACCAGCCTCCACTGGTGTACATAGCCTTAATTTATGTAAACCAGCTCTTTTCCCTTCTTGTTTTTAGTTTTTTTTTTCCTAGCACCAGGGGAGCCCCCCCTCCCAAATGTCGTTGTTTGGTACCTGTACTATATCAATGACAATAAAGACCATTCATTCATTCATTATAAAAAATTAATTAATAAACTGGATTTTTATTTTATTTTTTCCTTTAGCGACATTGATGGAATATCCCCCAGATCCAACATGGGGCTGTGCATTATCATGCTGCAACATGAGGTGATGGTGGTGGATGAACGGCACAACAATGGCCCTCAGGATCTTGTCACGGTATCTCTGTGCATTCAAAATGCCTTCAATAAAATGCACCTGTGTTCGTTGTCCGTAACATCTGCCTGCCCACCACCACAAGCAGGGGGGGTATTCCATCAACATCACTAAAGGAAAATTCAGGTTTATTTTGAGAAATCTTGTGGGATCAAAATAAGACTGGATTGTGCTTTAGCGATGTTGATGGAATTACCCCCCAGGGGTAGGCTACTTGGGGGACAACATGTTTACTGTTTGCTTGTTTGTTTAGTTTTTGTCTCGTAGTGTCTCATCTGTGGTGTGTTGCCGTTGCTTTGTTGTGGTTTGTATGTTGCTTGGCATGTGATTGTGATTGTGTCATATCCTGTTTGTTCATCTTTCCATGTTTGTTTTAATGAACCTGCTCAGGGACGACAGACAAAATGAATTATTTACTCAAATGTATTCCGTAATAAATGTATTGATATCAAATCAATTTGCACTGTTCCTCCCATCAAATCAAAGTTACATAACAACATAACACAGCACACACACACACACACACAAACACACACACACACACACACACACACACACATTGGGGATTAATGGAGATTATTGAGAGGAAGACCGGATGGAGGATTGGTTATAAAGTAGGATATGGACAAAGGGGTTGTGGACTATGGACTAACCCTAAATGGAAAGTGGGGTTTCTGAAAGAAACACAAATGTAAACATATGACATGTCACAAGGTGAGACTACGCGTGACTGACTGCTATCATACACAGTATGATCAATGAGAACTATTAGCGAACAGCGGGGTAGAGTAGCTTGCCCTACTCACGACCTTCAGCTTCCGACCGGCCGCGTAAACCGCAATACCAAGAGAATTAACTCCCTTGGTGGAGCTGCTAAAGGGCCTTAGCCTACACAAGGTCGTTACACAATGAATGAATTAAACTGAAACGTTATCAACACACACTGGAGACAATAATGAATATAATGGGTAAAAGAGCAATCCTTTCCTGTTGAATATATGTTTGCTCTTTATGGTTCTAAAGTACAGGGTATAGGCATTCGTGTTTGAAGCGCCCGAGCTACATCCAATGAGTCACAACTTTCCCTTTTCATTACGGTTGTTTACTTTACAAAGGTTTTCCACACAAACACGAATCGGTCTTAGCGGAGCGGAGAGAGAGGCAGGTGCGTCATCGTGTGATAAATGAAGGAACATAACACAATATGTGGGTTTAGCAACGGTCTAAAACTGTATGGCTACTACCCGAGAACCCCGCCAGCCCGAATGGGCCCATCAAACATAGGTGCTGCAGTCACCTGTCTACCAAGGTGGCGGGCGTGTCAACACGCTCCAATAGCCGGCGTTCATTCATAATCATTGGGGCATCATATTTGATAATTAAACACATGTTCCATAGCAATTCAATACAATTCATATTAAAGTTAGTAAACACAACTAAAATATTCAACAAGTTTATTAAAAGCAAGTATTTGGCTGTTTGTAGGAGAAACCCGCTGCTTAGGCTACTTTAGTGGGAACAGGTGCTGGGAGGTGTGTGGCCATCATTTCATAATTGGGAATTATCCAAACACAACTAGTAGGCGATAGGTAATGACTCCTAACACCACACAGGCAATAGATTTGTGTGAGGTATATCCAGTGTTGCCAAGAAGGCCTAGCCTACTCATTCTAATCCAGTGGCGGCTGGTGCTAAAATGTTTGGGTGGGGCACAGGTTATGGGGGCATGCTCCACGGGGAAGAATATCAACTTTAAAATCTGGATTTACAGTCAATTTTAGCATGAGAATAGCTCTACCCCCCTGTACAGACCTCGCCATCCCCTCTACCCCCCTGTACAGACCTCTTCATCCCCTCTACCCCCCTGTACAGACCTCTTCATCCCCTCTACCCACCTCTACAGACCTCTTCATCCCCTCTACCCCCCTGTACAGACCTCTTCATCCCCTCTACCCACCTCTACAGACCTCTTCATCCCCTCTACCCACCTCTACAGACCTCTTCATCCCCTCTACCCACCTCTACAGACCTCTCCATCCCCTCTACCCCCCTGTACAGACCTCTCCATCCCCTCTACCCCCTGTACAGACCTCTCCATCCCCTCTACCCCCTGTACAGACCTCTTCATCCCCTCTACCCTCCTCTACAGACCTCTTCATCCCCTCTACCCTCCTCTACAGACCTCTTCATCCCCTCTACCCCCCTGTACAGACCTCTTCATCCCCTCTACCCCCCCTGTACAGACCTCTCCATCCCCTCTACCCTCCTCTACAGACCTCTCCATCCCCTCTACCCTCCTCTACAGACCCTCCTCTACAGACCTCTTCATCCCCTCTACCCCCCCAGTTTTCTCTACAGTTTCTACACGTCAACGTGTACCGAAACACTTGTTTCCAACGTGGTCCTACGTTTCTCCTACACCAAGACACATACAAAGAGCATAGAAACATACAAAGAGCATAGAAACATACAAAGAGCATAGAAGATACAATCAGAATACAGTCTGCCATTCCTTCTCCCAGCATCGATTTGGTTTTCCTATCATGACTGAAGGACAGATGATTCACTTACTTACACAAGTTTGACTTCGGTAATAGGTCCAGTTGCAATATCATCAAGTTGGGAACAAAAGATGCCTCCTTCTAATCCATTTGTTCAATTTGTTTACAAAGTCCGGTAGTGGAAAGCAGAACAACGCATTTGTTACTTCACATCCCGCTAGCCATGTTTTCTTCTCATACCAACCCCTCGTAAATCCTCGGTTATACGATTTTCCAATTTTCCCTGCCTTTGTATAAACTTGCTTTATAATTAAATTTGGTCTGGGTGGTCCTAATTCCTTTACTGTTAATTTCTACTGGTTGCTACGACGGCTGAACGGTGTTTCTTTTAAAGATTCAACCGCAGGTGAACGAACGTGATCTGAAATGTAGGTTAAAGCTACGCCGGCCGTATGACATGACGTAAGCACGTACGATTCTTTGTGCATGTCCCAAAACCCCATAGACAAATGACCGAATGGCCTGAAGTTACCAAAATAGATTTTACATGCAAGTCTACGAGAACAGCCTAGTGCAATTTCGAGTAGACTGAAAGTTGCCCTGAAAGGGGCGGGACTTGAAGCTGATTGGAACATACTCCACAGAACACTAGCTGATTGGACTATGATATACTCCACAGAACACTAGCTGATTGGACTATGATATTCAGAAGCAACACTGTCTAGAAGTCATAGAAAAAAAATCTCTCTCTTCTCCCTTTGGTGGGGCATTGTCCAATTGCCCCTAATGAACCAGCCTCCCCTGTTCTAATCAGATCGGAAGACCCGAAAGCTCAGGGACTGTGATTTAAATGACTGGTCCAATTTGGGAACCCTGACATCGTTCCAATCAATGTCCAATGTAGGCTACAACACGAACGAGGGCGCAGTGATTAGACGTGATGTTGGGAAGTGAAGCATTGTGGGGTGATTGTGTTTAGGTAATAGTCTGATGTAACCTAATATAATATAATTATGCTAAGTAATAGAACAAGGAAGTGATTTGTAAGGAAATCCCTCTTAACTGTCTTTTTCTTTTGGCAAAACCGTGCAGAGGCATGCTATCTTTTGCAATCGTTTGCATTGTGATACAGGACATAATTACCACGTCGGCTAACTGAGACATAAACCTTAACATCGTGTAGGCTACAGTGCCAAGCAGAGAGGACAAAGTTGCCTATTGACTCCATAATAAGCTTTTTTATGTTGTAGCTTTATGAAAGTATAGAGTAGATGTTGCCCAATCCCTCATCCATCCATTCGCACTCTTACCCTATTGCCTTCCTTAAATACGTAAACAAATAGATTTGCATTATCCCAATATGGATAGGCTACAAAGGGGAAACATTTTTAAATCATTCAATGACCAACATGCAATTGTTAGACTACATGTCTATCTATAGGCCTGATACGTGTGTGAATGTGTTCTTGCAATGGTGCGCTGAGTTGCAATTCGTGAGCTTAGAATTATAAGGTTCTATCTCCATTTTTGTCAAAATTGAGTTTTTTTTTTACATAATCTGATCCATTAGGTGTTTATTAATGCCTGTGTGGTGTTATTTTTAAAATGTAGATTTTTTTTTGTTAGTAATTCATAAAATACAAAGGTTCCATCTCACAAAACATAATGGAATGTAAAAACTTTGACGCTCAATATCTCTGAACTGCCCTAAACGGAGATAGAACCTTATAATTCTAAGCTCACGAATTGTTATTCTTTCATGAAACTTTTCCATCGTCGAGAGCACGGAGCAGGTGCCTGTGAAGCGCTCATCAGGCAGCGTCGCCCTAACCTACTCCACCCCCAGCCACCCACAGCTCCTCTCCGCTCCGCCACTCTGTCCTCCTGAGTCCCTCGCTGTCGTACGGTCGGTCAACCGTCCCCGCCATCGATACGGGTAGGTAGGAGAACAGACGAACTGAAACAGATTTCACCCAGTGCAACACCCTCGTCCTGGCCTTTTTCCACAATTGTGTAACACCACCTTCATTCAAGAGTCAAGAAGACATTAGCTCTCCGCTTTCAACTACAACTACCAAATGGCTTTTGCGAACCACGGGCATCTCATCCCCGCGTTGAAACTGGAGGAGGCGGAGGACTCTGAGTGTCTGACGCGGAGCATCTCTCTGGGGCAGCTACAACAACGAAGCAGCAAGCCGCCGTCACCGTCCATGTCTAAAGGACACAGGTAAGGACACCACTGCCATCCCCCTTTTCCTCGAAAGTAAAAAAAACGTGGATACGAGCAAAGTGTAGTGAAATCGTTTGATGTCGTGGGTTTGAAATGAGTTGTAGAGTTGCACACTGCATCCGCCGATGTGTACAGTAAATAAAAACACGATAGTAAGACAAACTGTATCATTGTTTTGTAAACAGAGGCAGCATGCGGCCAAAGCACTGAATGGTTAAAGGTAACCTGCACCTTGCGTTAGCGGATAACGTTTTTGCTTAGTGTGCTTTTCATTTTCAAAGTAGCCTAGGCGAATTTCAAGCTCTCCAGAAAGAGTTCTTGTCTTCAACTCTGTGAAGTTCACCTTGTAGCCTATAGTTACATAACTACTCACCCGCTTCACATGTCGATTGACAGTACTGTGCCTGACATCATATAGGGCTTACAATTAATTTGATCTTGAGTAGTCTAGACAACATTTACAGTATCAAAAAAATATAGAATCTAATCTAGGCTACTGCTGGATGATGTATACACAGTACTAAGCTTTAACCAAACAACTGATAACCTAAGGTAGCTTAACCCTTGTCACCTTTTACATCATCACAGTACATCCATTATGCCAGTTATAGTACACACTGACCTTACCATGGATAGCCTATATATTTTACCCATGAAATGATACATTAAACCATTGTCTTATGTGTAAAACATTTTAAACAAGACTTGTGTAAAATCCAAGACCAGCTGGAAAAATGTTCATGCCAGTAGTCACATAGTATTGTTGGAAGAGATCAGGCAGAGACCCATCAGACATTGTTCCTGCAGACACTGTACAGAGCCTACAGAGAGAGCGGAGGCACCGCTGTTCTGGAGGCTGAGGATCTTGAAGGGCACCTTTGAAGCGGCTTGGCCGGGAGAGCAGCAGGAGGGTGGGGGTTGGAGGAGAGTGGTTGGGTCCCTTTCCCCTGCCCTGCTCTCTGTATTCACTCTGCTGTTTAAGCACAAAGATACCCAAAATGATGTTGTGCACATACATAACAGATGTATTATACAAATACTTACATCAGTATCTCTAACGTTGTACGATGAGTTATGTTATTATCACAATCAGGTACAAACAGTCAAAAAGAGCAACGAGGAGACAGAAACACCAATAGGACGTCAGCCAAATAAAACAAACCCAACACTCGACATATGAAGTGTTCATATCACCCCTGGAGTGATAAGAGTCAACGTTATCTCAACGTGTTCAGAATGGCTGCCTGGATTGTTTAGCTTATCACCCTGGGTTCTCCTGACCTTGCCTGTTAAGATGGGGTGAGAGTTATGAGGAAGTGAAGAGTGAGGTAGTTCAGGCTGTGTGACGCTGTGTCTTTATCCACTCTGCAGTTTGTCCTTGGCCTGACAACAGTGTATTCCCTTCACGGTCACTCATTTTCATTAGCGCTCCTTTTACGCTATTTATATTTCCAAATTGAGTGCCTACCTAATTTCTCTCTCACGAAAGCCTTGAGCTGAAATGCTGGTTACGTTTGCTTCTATTCTGTGCTCATTCATTGAGGTGAAGTGCTGGGAAGAAACACATGGTTGGGATTTGAGTAATCCTTGCCATGTTGGTCAAATATATTCATACAATATCTATCTTTACTGAGACGGGAAAGAGGTAATACTTGTCTGAGGGTGATCAGTTACAAGACATGGCATTTGATCTATGCAGTTGGCTCTCAGACGAAAGGATCAAATGATCAAACATTAATCAGGCTATTAAAACACTGTAATATGCCTGTCAGATTATTATCAAAGCCTTATCAAGACCAATATGCTCTCATAAAATCAAGACCTCCTGCCATGGCAGAACTGGCATGCTGAACAAAGCATCCAGACACAGGTTTTATAGATCTGTCATGGAAGACAAGCTGACTGAATGTTTGGTAGAGAGGAGACTGTACACTCACTGTACCAGATGGGGAAGAGAGAGAGAGTGGCAGATCATTTGGATTGAAAGTTATTTAATTAAAAGAGGAAAATGGAAGGATGAGTCCATTCTCCATCAAGGTTCTAGACCCAGTTTGCACAGGCCACAGGCCTGGCTGATTCCCTCAATGCCGAAAGATTGTTAGATCAGATTATTATTGTTCAGAATTCTGACTTCTATTCAAAGGCATTGCGGCACACTACAGCAAGGCAGTAGTGTCACAGCATGAGGTGGGTTTACTGTTGGCATAGGATACACACTCTGTTTCTAAGTCGAGGGCTCTCTCAGTCGAGGATTTGTTTGAGTTCCACATGAGGTGGAGTCATGCCCAGAAAATGACCAAAGGCCCGAGATATGTATTTAATGCACCACAACACATACATAACACCTTCCATAATGTGAACATCAGCATTGATATTTCAGAGCTCTTGCTCTGCGTGTGATTGGTCTAGCCTAGTGTTCCCTAACCTGTCCTAGTGGCTGGCTGGCTGGCTGAAGGCTGGTAGGTTGGCGTTATCAGTCTCTTGGCTCTCTATTAGCCTTGGAGGGAGGCCATGCATGAGACAGGCTGTTCTCTGATTTGTGTGCTGCTGCCACACGGACACGCTCCTGACGCTGTGGGGTTTCCTAGCCCAGGGGCTGTTAGCAGGGGTGGCTCGCTGCACACAGGCACTGCAAAACATGACTATGCTCACGACCAAATGTGTGCAGTCCATGCCTTTGGTTCTGCCATATGGGTTTGTATACAGTCCCGGAAGCCTAGCCCATAGTAATGCAGTGGTGGACCAGGAAGTATAACTACTACAGTAGCTGTGCCTCAGGACATTTATTTGTACATTCCATTTAGAAAAGTGCAATGAATGGGTGACAGTAATACAATAATAATAAAATAAGCTTTTTCAAATCATGTAGCCTACATCATATGTGCATGTACAGTGCAGAGAAAAATGCATGTCAGCCCCTAAACTATTTTCATATGTTGTGTTGGAGCCCAACATTTAAATGCTTAACATTAACATTGACATTAAAGGATTTTATTTTTTTAAACTAATCTTCACAATCTACTCCACACAAAAATGCTAGAAATTGTGTAATATTATAAATAATGAATAACCAAAGTACAGTATGTGAACCCATGGCAATGGCAAACCAAAATGTGTACATAGCACTCAAATGACTCTACCAAGTTACACTATAGTTGGATGCAGTCCATCTGTGTGCAAAAATAGTGGTTCACATTATTTATTAATACATATTAATCTCCCTGAAAGGTTCCTGTCCATGGTTTAAAAGTAGATATTTTGTACTCGATCAGGCCGTTCCTCCAAAATGAACAGCCAGAGAATAATGAAACATTGTAGGAGTGCCACGGTGAGGCCAATGGTGAGTTTGAAAGAGCCACAGACCTCAGATATCAGAATGGGAGAAAGCTATCCATGGGTTCAGAGTGCACACTTTGATTTCGAAAGTGTGAAGAATGTTGTCTGAATTGATCGGGAAAACATCCACATCGAATGCTTTTACATTTCAGGCTACAATGCAAAAACAAAAACGAGGGATTCACACAGTATCTCTCGTCCCTGTGCAGTATGCCCACTGTCAGCTACTCTACTCACAGGATGTAGACATGCTGAGCTGAAAATCAATCACAGATCATTATTTCCATTTGGGTAGTAGAGCCCAAACACCAGCCCTTATATCCCTACACACACACACACACACACACACACACACACACACACACACACACACACACACACACACACACACACACACACACACGGGGGCTGGTCCTGTCTCAGTTACCGTATTGACTATTTGTCCATTATCTGTGACCTCTAGGATAAGTCAGGTAGTGTAGTTGCTGCCAAACATAGATGTGGTTAGATAGATTTCTTGGAATAAAGCATCGGTGTAGCCGCTGTTGGGATCAGAGATCATGTTGTAGTGATGCACACTCTATTCCATGGTCTGTAAGGGGACTATTTACTGTCAATATGTAGCCTCCACAATCACATCTCTAATGCAAGGTGGATCCTATTTCATTCTATTAACAAAAACAGGACATGCATCACTGCATATTAAACATATTTTCTTGTCAATACTGCATGTGACTTTACGCATTTTGCGAAGCGTAAAACCTTTCAGAAAGTACAGTACCTTTTTACGTTTTCCTTTATTTACCTTATGCGGGGCACACACAAGGATTATCTGGCCGATTTTGGCCCGATTTTCCCCTTTCCGACCAAAGACAGAAAACGCCCGATTATCAGATGGCTCTAAAGATTTTCCTATAAGTCAATCTCTCCCGACAACCTGCTCGGAAAATGGTCGTGGCCGGCAATCGTAAATGTAAAATGTGTTCAATACTAACAATGTAACAATACTAACAAACGACCAACAATCCTAGGGTTGCCAGATGGACTTGGGTTTTTTTGGGTGGAATTAGCGGTTTTAGACTGTGGTTAGGGTGGAAAATGTCATTCCCATCTGGTAACCCTGCTCGCGAGTCCGACTATGACGTGGATGGAATGTAGCAAATCAAGAAGCGAGCTGACTTCTTCTTTTCGTTATTCGGCACTTTATTTGCCCTGTCGCACATGGTTGCCTCGTACAGGTCAGTCAGGGTACTACGTTAGATAATAATAATAATAATAATAATAACTTTATTTGTATAGCGCTTTTCCTGCAAACGTTGCAGCTCAAAGTGCTTTAATCATTATATAATCTTAATTTAATTATTTTGTAATTTAAAGGCAATATTCAAAGGATGGGTTCACGCGAGATTTCTGGCGTGGGGAACGAGACTCTAGTCTAGAGAGTCTGGAGTCTGTTGTAACAATAATCTTTATGTCTGTGGGGTGCTGAAATGGGAAAATCGGCACACACAATACGATCAAGGCTGTTTAATCCAAGATTTGTTATCTTCATGTGTGGGGTCTGTCTCAGATAAAAAAATCAGTTAAGATTTTGAAAATCCTTATGTGTGTACCCCGCTTTAGATATCATATTTGGGGTCCATTCTCGGAATGACTTCAGTCTGTGCTCGGGAAAGTATGGCAAATAAGGTTAAACACAAATGAATCTCTTCATGTTCTTCACTCTCTCCACCACTTGATGGCAGACGTGGGTCGTATTAAAAGAGCCTCCTGAACCATATCCCGAGTTACCTCCTGAGTTAGAACACATCGTTAGCCTCATAGCATAATTGATATTGCAAAAGTCATATTTTGGCCAAATTGAGATATCTGCCTAACACTGCTGATTCACTGTGCATTATTGCCTATGCCATCAGCCTATCAGAATGCTTGTTACATTCCAAAATCACTATCTGCCCAAGTCATCTCTTTGACATAGGCATTTTTGACACTACATACAAAGATGGCTTGGCTGACCACAAGTGAAGCATGGCTTAGGCAATTATGCTATTAGGCTAACGACATACAACCTCTACTACTCACAGAGACACAACGTCTTCTACTGGCGGACACACAGAGAACCAAGGGACAGATGTTTCTCCCCTCACCTACAATATAAAGTTATGTTAATGATGACGAGGAGATGAAGTCCCATTCATAGCGACTACAAGGTGAGCTGTGTGGAGCAGATGGAGACGGTTTCCCTGTGGTGAGGCAGGAATGATGGACAGCTACTCTCCTGCCAGCGGGGGCCTGGATGGGGAGTTGAGGGTCAGTCAGTCAGATGATAGTTGTGGAAGACTAGAGACAGAGGAAGACATGCAAGTTATGTTGTGATGCGCTTGAGGAGTGGAGTTTCAAGCTTGTATAGGAACAGGCATCGCAGCTTGTGTTGCGTAGCTCCCATGATTGCCTCACAAGGGAGTCTGTAGGTGCTTTTTTCCATTTGTTTGTGATCATTGCATTTACTGAGCGAATGTCAAGTGTTTCTCTACCCACGCAGTGCACTTACTGTAGGGTCTGGGGTTTTCCCAAGCAGTGGGCACGAACATGACCTGAATGAGGGAAAACATGATTTGTTCCTCTAGTGATTTTTTAGGTTACAACCAGGGCCGAGGGTTTTACCTGGATAGGAAATCATCTGGGCCCTACTTTATCTGCGCACTCTCAGCCTCCACAATTCCCCTCAAACCACTGAACCTACCTCATCCATCCCCATCCCCATTGCCTACGTATAGAAGTCTACTCATTCCTCTGTTACGTAACCTTTCAGTATATAAGAATTACCATATCTGTATTCTTTATGCCTCTCAGTGGAGCCCCAATGACACATCGGAATGCAGAACAACACAGCCCAACTCCATGTATTATCAGCAGACAACGGCTCTTTCTCAGTCCATGAGAATAAGTCAATTATCCTGTGTTGTAGTTTCAATAGACTCCCACACACACATACGCCTCGAAGGCTGATTACACTCCTACCCTCAGCCCAGTCACGAAGCAGATTGAGCCTCTCTTTCCAGGCTTTAGGCAGTGTGTGGGTAGAGCTGGGGTACAGATTGTGTACAGATTGTGTGGACGGAGGTCTTCTCTCAGAAGTCATGAAGTGAACACTATCTTTCCTCTGAAACACCTTGTCGATTGACAGAAGAAACACAAATACTGGAAACTGTGTCTCCGGAGACACCTGCTTCCCCCTATACTGTGTCTCCTAAGATTTCTATTACCGCCTTGTACTGTTTCTCCAGTGTGTCTACTTAAAACATCTTTCTTCTTCTATCACAACGACTGCCAAATGGCCGCTGGCCTGAGCTAGATTACTCTTCCTGCTACGACTGGTGGATTGATGATTCATTTTCTTAGTCAGATGTATTGATTGTAAGTCGCTTTGGAATAAGGCGTCTGCTAAATGGCGAAAAAATGAAATTCTGTTTTGTGCGTGTACAGAGAATATGTGGTGTTTTGTTTCATGCTAATGTATGCTAATAATGGGACTGTTTGTCATCCTCCCCCTGTGACTCACCCATTATGTGGAGTTCAACAGCCCTGAGCAGAACTGCTCTCATCTCTTATGCAGTCTCCACATAATGTGTTTGATGGCCAACTTTGGACCTGGAGATTTTGACTGCACTTCTAAGAGGTGGACGGATTTGAGTAGCACAGGGAGGCCTTTGATGGTTATTGCATATGATGCCACTGTGCACCAATCCTATTAGAATGGGCCCTACCGCTGAGCTCCGGAGGCCAACTCCCAGCAGGGCTGTGTGTGTGTGTGTGTGTGTGTGTGTGTGTGTGTGTGTGTGCATGCACATGTGTGTGTGTGTGCATGCACATGTGTGTGTGTGTGTGTGTGCATGCACATGTGTGCGTGCGTGTGTGTATGTGTGTGTGTGTGTGTGTGCGCGTGTGTGCGCGCGCATGTGTGCGTGCGTACATACGTGATACGTGCGTGCAAGTATGCTTGTGTGTATATGTTTTTGTGTGAGTGTTTGTGAGTGTACCGTGAGTGTTGATACTGAGGTGTGTGTATGTGGACCAGCAGGACATTGGTTCAGCTCAGGCTGCATCATAGAGCTCCTGAGATCTGATCTATTTTAGCTTCATTACAATGACTGATGTGCACTGATGAGCTGTTTCTTGCTGGAATATCAGTGATCATTCCTACCGTGAAGATGGGTACACTTACTGTATTAGCTCAGCTGTGCAATACTGCTTTAGTAGCTATTTGGTGGAACAGCACAGACTCTGAAACTGACATTACATTATGTGTTTGCATTATCTGATTGTTTTTAAATCACTAAACGGGCAGGCACCTCCGTACCTAGCCGATCTCCTGTGCCACCATACCCCATCCAGAGCCCTAATGTCAGTGACCAGCTGCTGCTGGAGGTCCCTAGGACCAGGCTCAAAACTAGAGGGGATAGAGCCTTCGCAAAGGCAGCCCCTTGGCTCTGGAATAGCCTCCCCCTCCACGTCAGATCTGCCCAGAGCGTTGAGGCTTTTAAAACCTTAGCTAAAACGTACCTCTTCTCCCTGGCCTTTGACCTCAGTTGAGCCTGCCTCCCGACAACTGCACCTTTCTGCACTTTTATTTCTGCACCTTTTGTATTCTGTATTGCACCTTGTTTTTGTTTTAGTGTATTTTTATTTGTTTTCTTTTTACTAGTGTTTTATCTGTTAAGCACTTTGGTCTATTTGTCGTTGTAAATGTGCTATATAAATAAAATAAATCAATCTGACTTGACTTGCATTGCAAGATTACCTTCATTGTATGCAATCAACGGACAGAAGCAGAGTTCTTCTGATATGTTGGTTCATAAAGATATTACTTTGTATCCACTCATTCCAATACAGCTTATTAGTCCAATACAGAACTATTCATCAAGTGATTTTAGTTGTTTTTGTTTGTTTGCAGATAAACTGCTTTTACATGGGCAGCGAGGGAGCAATTGGTGAACCTTGAGTTTTTGCTTGTTGACCCAAACACCCTCCAGCCCTTCTCGGACTCCTCGTGATGCACTCAAACTGTCAACCGGTGTAAAGTACACAATGTTTCCATGGCAACAAAAAAAAAACGAGCAGCCATCTAGCTAAGGTGCAAATAAACCCTGTGAAGTGGATTTTCTGTGCATAATGTGTTGTACATTAATTCGCTGCCAAACTAAGGCGATAAGGCCTGAAACAACAGCTGTACAGGATCAGTTTACCCCCCCTAAAATCCTTAAATCTGGCATTGGTAGATTCATTCTGGGACTTTTAATTTTTTAAATGATGGATATAGGCTGTTGATTCTTGAAAAATATAACCATTATAATCGCCTCATGAGCTTACCCCATTAGAACCCCAAATATAAGCTTGTTTTACTCCATTGTTTGTAAACAATGTCATTGTAAACAATGATCATTCTGATCTCATGGATGGTAAGTCCTTGCATCCATAGCTCGTTACAGCCCCATCGCTCAGCTGTTTACGCAAGACAGTGGTGGCGTGCCGCATTGTTGTTTGTGTCTTTGAATCCCAGATTGCCCCTTTAGGGAGTTAGATGAGCCTAGAGGCAAAGAGCTATTTAAGCAATATCACACGAGAGGGAGTGTGTTATACTGAATATCAGCACGGCTGTGATTCGGTCGTAGGTACGAGGCCGCAGGCCGAGTACTGAAGACGATCACAGTCGTGCTGATATTGGGTTCTTTTTAGAGGGATGGGGTTACATTATGTTAAAATACATAAATAAAATGAAGTCATATGAATATAATATAATATAATGAATAACATCAGGGCTGATATTGAATATATTGCAGAGACGGTGGTCTTACAGTACCCCTGTATTCTAATTGAGTTTACTTAAAATAAGCTGTTAATCACCAAGGGAAATCAGTCGTCAGTCATTTCATCAGTCTAATTCTGTAATTTAATAAGTTTCTCATCTCTCTTCAGGGGACTTCATCCCTCCGTATGTACATTTTCCAGGGTGTGTAACATGTCTTATTGACTGTTGGGATCTGACTGCACCGCACTGATGAGGCTCCTGCAGGAAAGCTACCTTCCTTCATTACTGGAGAGCACGCTAGCAGATGGGAGCTCAAGGTAAAGCCTTGCTCCAAGGTGCCCAACTGTCTCACTAATCTTCCCAACGACATGAGTGACACACACACCTTTTTGCACAACACAACGTCAACACACACGCCTGCGCGCGCACACACACTCACACACTGCACACACATACTACACACACACACACGCACGCACACACACACACATGCACACACACACACACATGCACACAGACACACACATGCACACACACACACACACACTGTATCTCGTGAAGGGACATTGCTAAATATAGCGTACTAAAGAATCTGGCGGCGATAGCTCTGACAATGCTACAGTAGACTCCTAGGCAGGAGGCAGGCAGGAAATATGGGTTCCTGTTTATGTAACTGTCTCCGCCTTGAGCATGAGTAGGCCTTGAGACATTGGACATGAATCAACATAGCATGACTCGTAGTGCTTGAGTATCTGTGTATCATTAAACACAAATACCTTCCTTCATTGAACACATTAAACACATGTTTTAATGAGGTGAATTGAGATTAAATAGTTTTCCTATGATTCACTTGTTTGATTACGAGATTGTTTTCACCAGATAGATACATGACAAGATAGTTTGCACTCTGCTCTAGATACGATAGAGGCTCTCTATCATCCAATGCAAGTAGGTCAGATGCTACAGACTTAATGCCAAATAAATGGGTTTGTGTGATATTATGCCAAAGTTATGCGAGTTATGCCAAAATGTGAGTAAAGCATTTTTATGCCTTTATCTGTTTACATTACACATACAGGTGCCTGATTGTGCTTCTGTCTTGTGGGAAATAGCCTTGTTATAAATGTTTTCTGTTGCCAAGACTAGGCTGTTATCTTCCTTATGAACGCTTACACAGACTATCAATATCAAGAAGCGTCAAAGATGTGTGTGCGTGGGTGTGCACGTGTGCGCACGCTGTGAGAGTATGAGAGAGATTGTCACCCTCTTACTGTTTGAACATATGGCACATTCATTTGTAATTCATCTTTTAGCCAACTGTCTCAAACGATTTGTGCAGCTGACTCCTCACACATCGGGAGAAAAGTGAATGTTCACTCATTGAAGTGGAGATACAGTACTGCAGGTTCGCTCTTTCATCTCATTCGAATGCTTGCAGGTTGAATAGCGAGTACCGGTGATGTCGTCAGCGTGTGTTTCTGGAGGATCCGGTATCCTGAATCAGCAGCAATCACACAGCATGCTACACTGGGTTATATTTACCTCAGAAGGCTGAACACCGTGTCACCCCTGTCCATCCAGCCAAAAACAAGTGTAAAAGGCTCTGGCTTAAGTGGTGTGTCCTATTTTCTGAAAATACTACCTTGCCAAGCACGCCTGGTGCTCTTTGGCTTGGGCAATGAGGCGCAATAGCCTCTCTGGAAAACAGGATAATGGCAAGACGCGCTGGAGAGAGAGAGAGAGAGAGAGAGAGAGAGAGAGAGAGAGAGAGAGAGAGAGAGAGAGAGAGAGAGAGAGAGAGAGAGAGAGAGAGAGAGAGAGAGAGAGAGAGAGAGAGAGAGAGAGAGAGAGAGAGAGAGAGAGAGAGAGAGAGAGAGAGAGAGAGAGAGAGAGAGAGAGAGAGAGAGAGAGAGAGAGAGAGAGAGAGAGAGAGAGAGAGAGAGAGAGAGAGAGAGAGAGAGAGAGAGAGAGAGAGAGAGAGAGAGAGAGAGAGAGAGAGAGAGAGAGAGAGAGAGAAAGTGAGATGTTCTGAAAAGGGGAGAGGGAAATAGAGAGGAGGGGAGAGAGAGAGTGGGAGGGACAGAGAAAGAAAGGAGAGGCACGAAAAGGACGGCTTGAGAAGCAGTAATCAAAGAGGGGCAGAGAGAGAGAGAGAGAGAGAGCAGGCGTGTAAAAGGAAAGCAAGCAAAAGTGAATGAGTGAGCGAGCCAGAGAGGGAGTGTGTGCTGGAAAGAGAATGACATGCCTCTGAAGAACGAGAGCACTCCTCTTCCTCCTCCTACTACTCTCTTCCTTGTGAACGTAGAAGTGGGTCCCAACATTGGGTTTTCCACCCACTGAACCACGCTTCCGTGGATCTGGAGACTGGAGGAATGGAGAAGTAAACCCATGCTACTTGCTGTACTCATTACACTTTCTACTACTCCAAGAAGAGGGATTATGAAGGTGTTCTATTAAGCTGTATCTGTAACAACAAGTCAATGAATTTGGAGACAGAGATGTATGGAGCAGAGAATAAGGTAAATCCAATTATTTGTGCTTCAAACTATTGTGCTAAAATAATATTTTTTGACAGTAATGTAGCTTGATGTTACTTGATGTTATAAACAAATATATGGGGAGAGTGTGTGTGTGTGCGCGCACGCGTGTTTGTGTGTGCGCATGTGTGCGTGTGTGCGCATGTGAGCCTGTGCCTGTGTGTGTGTGTGTGTGTGTGTGTGAATATGTGTGTGAATATGTGTGTGAGTGTGTGTGTGTGTGTGTGTGTGTGTGTGTGTGTGTGTGTGTGTGTGTGTGTGTGTGTGTGTGTGTGTGTGTGTGTGAGGGAAGGAGCACAATATGTTCTAGGAATATCCCCATTAAACTCATTATTCTGTACAGTGTTGATGAAATACTACTGAAAGTGTAGATCAGCATCCCTGTGTGTCAGGGAAGTCACAGACCGTGTCCAAAAAACAGCCCAGTGCTGCCTTGAGTTGGCAGACCTGCCTCCTCCTAAAAGACATGAACCTTGTGAGGTGATTATCTGCCTCCTGCATATTTCGTCACTGGTCTTGTTAACGGGGGATAGATTCTGACACATAACAGATAACAATGTTGCAAGTCAAGATGGAGAGAGGAGCCTAGGGGTGAGAAGTTGTGCAACGTCGTGGACGCGACTCGGGAAGAGCTGATGCCAGAACAGTCATACTGTTTATTGGTTATTTTGAAGTCGAAGCCGTTAGAATTTCCCTGACTTGCAAATATTGCAATGGATTTCCTTCCTCTCTTTCTTTTAGTACCAGTCAGGTTTCAGCCATGTGTATTGAGACACCAGTCAGTGTGTTAATGTGTCTGTCTCCTCTCCTCTCTTTTGCCTGGTCTGTCTGGGCACCAGTCCAACATGGTTGCACACAGAGAGAAAATACAATATGTCACAAAGAGGAGACGGATGAAGCGCCGGTTGCATATCTCTTCCTGCCCCCCCCCCCCCCGATGAGAAACCTGTCCAGTTGACTGTATTGTATCCTGGGATAATGAGTTCTACCCAAGGGGAGAGGTGTGTAATACACTAGGTGCCACCACATGCCAAAAGGCCAGCGTTGTGAGTGACTTTTAACAGCCCATTTTTCAAAACAGCACCTTGTTAAACCAAAGGCAATGGTGGAGACGTGTGAGGAAATTAGATGCTTCATCATTCTTCACACCACTGGAGCTCTTCTCTCTTACCACCCAGTATTCTACAGTGGAGCTTATGCTAATATAATATAAGCCATTTATCTGACGCTTTTATCCAAAGCGACTTTGCAGGGAGTGCATAGATTTTTCCAGTATGTACTGTATGTATGGTCACAGCAGGAAACAAACCCTCAACCTAAACGTCGTTAGCGTTTAGCGCTACCAACTGAGCCGCAGAAGACCACACAGCTCATGATATGAACACGATTTGGCTGCAGTTATCTGCTTCCCCCAAGTCTATTGGAAGATACCCACATACCGTAATTCCAGTTTTTCGTTTGAACACGTTTCCTGAAACTATAGCTTAATTTCTCAAAACTCAACTTGTTTTTTTGTCCCTAAAATAGGTTGCAGTTTTATGGTATACACAGTATAAAGACTGTTTCCATATTGTATTACAATACTGTGAATGTATCATATAAATATTGCATTGACTTGACGCAATCATTGCATCAGACTAGGACACAATACACATTTGCTAGGACTAGGACACAATACACATGAGCTCCAGTTGGGCTAAACTCCTAACCCAGCTTCCCAGAGTCATACTGTAAGCTTACAGTTAATACTGCAACATTGTTAGTTGTTCTGAGTTCTGAGAATACACAAATGTTACCGATTTTTGAAAAACCCACAGTAATAGCACTGATAAGTAAAATGAAAAACACTACAGTAAGACTGTCTTTCTGGGGATGTAATGAGGAAATCAGTGCAAATACGTATTTGTTACGTATCTGTTAAATGTTCAGCTGACTGAACTGACTGCAAAAACAACGTTTTTCATAGGCCCACAAAAAATGAAATATATTAAAAACATATGAAATGCGGTGAAACAGATCTGAGTTTGAACAGGTGAGAAGTGAATGAGACCAATTGGTAATTAGGGTGTGGCATTTTGAAGGCCAGTGTTTTCCGGTTGAACGAAGTTTGCTTAAGTGCATAGGGTTTTGCAAAAAAATTGATTTAGAATTGCTATTTTGTGAAAACAATGGAATTGTGCTTAGAGTTTAGCAGTCTTGTTGTTGATACATGAGCTTCAAGTTTTCAGACTTGTCTGCATAGTTAATATTTTTGTGTGTATACAATGGAGAAAAACTAACATCAAGAAGATACAGCTATTGCCTGAGGCAGCCTATCATATCGGCCTTGCTTGATTAAAACATTGTCGAATTTCCAATGTACTGTATAACATTTTGGTGAGCAGAGGTGTACTCATGACCTCTCATACAGCAGCACGCATCTGTAAGCAATTTCAGGTTCCTGTAAGGTGTACAGTACCTGGTTTCGGTTCATTCAAACCCCATACTTGTAGCCTCTAAATGCTTCTTAAAAGAATATCATTTGGCAGCTTTGAGTCTGTCTCTGTGAGAGAGTCCCACTCACTATTTCAGAACTGTACTATTCCAGTCTCCTCATTGAGTGTCTGATCTCCATACACCCCCCACCTCCCTCCCTCTATAGAGGGCTAAAGATAAAGGGGGATTTCTTTAAGCCCTTCATGGGGGTATAGATCATTGATTGGGATTTAATTTAGCCATGCAAGACTGGAGGGAAGTAAGAGAAGGAGAGGAGACAAGTCCCCTCCATCATTTCTCCTTGGTTTTTCTCACCGTCAGCCATGGGAAAACTGCATCATGACCACCACAGACGTTTGGCTGTGGATTTCCTATCTTCCTCTTCCATTTTTTTTATTTTTTATTTTTTATTTAACCTTTATTTAACCAGGCAAACATGTAAGAACACATTCTTATTTACAAATGCAGCCTCATCACCCCCCTGCGTGTAAGGGAATCTGGAGGTCATACTATAACGTATTGGTGTTTTCACCACCCATTCACAGCCTTTGAAACTAGTGTACACAAACAAATGTTTTATTCTAGTCAATATTTACAACGTATTCCATCATCCTTTGAACATTTGACTCATTTGATTGGGAACATTTTCCTCAGTATGCTTTGGGTCTCCAGGGTGGTAGGAATGCTGAGCGGGGTTCAGTTTGTATTCCCTTCCTTGTAATCGACTCCCAACAAGCAGACAGATGTTTTTGTATAGTAATTGTAAAAATGTGGCCACTACATTTTACGATCGTTTATCATGCGAGGCAGAAAAGAGATTAATTAAGAGATGCATTTCTTTGTGCCAGCTTTTAGTCTTAGATAAACACAATTAATCTCTGCGAGAACAATAGAGATGCAGTGCAGTGGTTCAAGTGTACCGTATGCTCAATCCTGTAAAGAGTATAGCTTCTGCTGCCTTGATAATGGTGTACGGCTTTCTAGTGAACAAAATAACTGACAATAAATACCAGCTGTAAACACAAAAAAACAAAACCTTGTCTATAATTCACTCGCATTATATGCCAAAATCCCTCCTTGATAAGAGCTTATGCTAAACCAATGAATAAGAATGAGGTAATAGCAATAACCTCTTCACTCCTCCAGTGCTCATGCTGGGCCTCCACCATTATTATCTCTGGTGTGCAGAGCTCCGCATGACAGCCAGTTGATCATGTAAACCCATAACGATAACTAAAACCAGTGATTATCTCCAGTTCAGTTCAAGAGCGTGAACCGAGACTAGACCAAGGTTTTGAGCTGAAGGAAGTCATCACTTGATGGGTGTTCTTGGTGTGGACTGGAGAGTGACACCAAGGAAGCACATACTGTACCTACGTAGGCCTATTGTATTTGACATTGGTCTCACTCGGTATTAAACCTTGCCCCAGCATGTTAAATCGCCCGTACACTAGCATGTACACTAGCATGTGTACACTAGCACGTGTACACTAGCATGTGTGCACTGAGAGCATTCCTCTTGCTCAGCTTAGTTTTTGATGGAGTGTTGTCTAACCTTTGCCCCAAGGAAGGTTGTCAGTACAGCATGTCCATAAAAGGGCTGCTGACCGTGCAGTTGGGAGACGATGATGACATCAGCATGAGTTGAAGCCAGGTGACGCCAGAGCAGACTGGAGCCGGCCAGCAGTGAAGCAGTGTTCCTCCCGCAGGCCGACTGGCTGCTCTCACAAACTCACCTGGGGCATGATTCAGTTTGGACATTTAGCAGACGCTGTTACCCATGATTCAGTTTGGACATTTAGCAGACGCTGTTACCCATGATTCAGTTTGGTCATTTAGCAGTTACCCAATGCAATGCTCTAGTACTAATGGCACATCAAAAATAATTGGGATTTCCTTTATTTTGGCCGAATGTTATGAGACTACCATTCAAATGTGTGGACACCTATGGCCTGCAGTACGCAAGAAACAAACTATCTTGGTGTTTCAAGCACCATTCTCTATCTAGCAGTACTGTCAGAACCATCTTATCAAAACGGCATATCAGATGTGTATACATTCTCTGATGACTCTACTAACACTAACACAGAAACTGTGAAATAAAGCAATTTGGGTAGTTTTTGTGGGCTGCGTATTTCAGAGAATAGTGCAATCAACCATCACACACACTGCTCCTAACTGAATGAACACACACACACACACACACACACACACACATACACTCAATAGAGATGGACAAATGAATTAACAACAAATCTCTTACTTTATTTGAAAACAATGTATATTACAAAATATATTAACATTTGAGAAGTTAAAAAACTATTAACAATATAATTACAACATTATACACATTATAACAATAAATAATAAAGTAAACATATTTACGAGCCAGCCTTCTGGGAAAGGTCAACCTGAAAAGGCCCTCTGCATACAATATCTATCCTGTCTGCATCTGACAGGAGAGATGGCCAGTCAAATGGGTCTTGGCAGATGGAATATCAGTCAGATGATGTAGAAGATGGAATATCAGTGGATGATGTAGAAGATGGAATATCAGTGGATGATGTAGAAGGCTGTGGTACCTCAGTTATGAATATCAGTGGATGATGTAGAAGGCTGTGGTACCTCAGTCATGACCTCTGCAACTGCAGTCACGTCAGAGGAGGTAGCTTCAAAATATTTCAATAAAGCCCCCCAAAAAGATTACCCTATGCATTAGATAATTTTATATTTTTTAGATAGTCTGTAAGACATTACAGTACATGTTATATGTGTCCCCCCAGGCCTATTTATTAACCACACAACAAATGCAATTTTATCCAAATATGCAAATTATCGAATTATCCAAATTATGTCCAAAAATACAATTTAACATAGCAAGAAAGCAAATAGTTAGCTTGATTTTGATATTTTATATATTATTTATTAAAAATAATAAATCAAAACGCAAATGTAATGTCGCAACAAGCAAAGCTAGCCTTTATAAATGATAAAAGTCAAGTTTATTTATATAGCACATGTTCATACAAGCAAATGCTTGTACACAGAGTGCTTTACAGAATAAGAACAGAACAGAAAGATTTATGATGATAAGATTATTATGAATTACAGCTAGGCCTACATGATAAAAGCACAATTAAATAGGTATGTCTTAAGATCTCGCTTAAAAGTTTGCACAGTTTCAGCCATTCTTAGGTTTTCTGGCAAGGTATTCCAGAGGCTGGGGGCATACAAACTGACAAATGCTTGCAATCCTACTCATGTTAGCTAGCAAGCAAATAAGTAGTGGTGGTCTAGTGGATAGTGAGTTGGACTTGGGATCAGAAGGTTGTGAGTTCAAATCCCGCCTGAAGCCACACCACTACTAGTGTGCCCTTGGGTAAGGCACTTAGCCCTCAGTTACTCCAGGGGGAATGTCCCTGTAATTCGTAATTGTAAGTCGCTTTGGATAAAAGCGTCTGCTAAATGGCAAAATTATTAAAATTATTAAAATTATTAAATAGCAAGAAATCAAGCTTATCAAGCCTAATGAAAACCGTTTCAACTCAAATTAATACATTCATTATTTTTTAGTTGCCAGGTTAACATTTAACTGTGGCTATTAATGTCAGGTACAAATTGATCCAATTCAAAGTCATCCATAGACTCCACTATTCAAAGACCAAACTACACCGAATGTATCCATCGGTTTCTCCACTGTATGACAGATGCAAAAATGCAGAGGGCTCGCTAGCGCATCTTTTCTGGCTCTGTCTTCATTTGCAAAAATTCTGGTGTGAATTCAGTGGTCTTCAGGGGTCCCCCCTGATCCTGAACTGGCACTCTGGATGCTCAGAGACTGCTTCCAACGCTATGGCGTCATCGGTTCAGGAAGGATGCGTATGGCTTATAAAGACGGAAATGCGAGAATGGCATCTTCAGATTTGTTCACTCTGGGACCCAGTTTTTAAAAATAGCGTATTCAGGCTCCCAGAAAGCGGTTCCGTGTGGACGAAACGTCCTTACGATAAAAAACGTTGGCAGATTCACCCAAATCCGTCTCCGTGTGGACAAGGCGTGGCTATGCTCTGTTTAGTTAAAAAACAAAAATTTAATATTGCAAGAAAAATGCAGAAACCACCACAGAAACAAACATACACAAACCTTTATCCTGTGTTCTTTCTTCCATTTCCAATTTCCTCTTGAGCGCCAGTCTTACATTTTCTTTTAGGAGCCATTTGTGTAACGTTACTCTAACTCAAAATAGGTTATGAATGGAAATTCTTTATTGTCACACTAACCAGCAGACTCACTGCCACATAACAACAAAACATTGACCCAAGGTTACCAACAATGCTGCGTTACCATGGCTACCATGAGTTCTTAGTCAGCGTGTCAATTTAACACCGTACAAAGTGTGAGGAGCGAGCGACACAGATATAAAAATAAAAAAAACTGTGGCCCCCTCTAGCGGGTGTGGCTCCAAACAACCGCATATAGTGTTTATGCCAGCGGCAGGCCCTGTTTCCATGTAAATAGTTTGGGATTCCTTGTTTTGTGGGGAACATGGGGATTTTAGTTTTTTAAATTCTAATCCGAAAACAGAGGCATGCTAGAATGCCTTTAGATTAAAATCTGTGTGGTATTTTCAGCAAAAAAATTCAATGACATGTTTTGGGGACCCCAGAGACCTGCAATAACTTGTGGAAAAAGAGCATAATATGTTTCCTTTTAGGGAACAGAAAGGACATGACTCTCATTAATTCATGAACTGCATCAACACTCTAAATCTCTATGTGGAACATTCTGTTCTCTATGTGGAACATTCTGAACGGTTCACACCTGATGAACATGCCATTTCTCATGAAATTATATTATAATAATAATAACAATAATAATAATAATAATTTATATAATAGTATATTCCGTTGAATAAACCAACAACACCTCTCTCTCCTCAGCTGTGATAGTGCTAAAAAATGTTATAGCTGTTGGAGAATCCAGATCCTAGTTTCTAGTTTCTCACCCAATCTACGATATACTGTATATTGACAGATAAAACAGATGACTGTGCGTAAAGCTGCCTAGTTCTTCTAGGGATTCCTCTAGGCTGGCCCCTGCTCCTCCACCCCTGTCAGCTGTGTGCCAAATAGATAAATAGCCATGGTCATTTACCACAGGACAGTGAGGGGAGGAGGTTTACAATGGCTCTCCTGTAAAGACAAGAGCTTCAATATGTCCCTGTCACTCAACCTGATTTGCTCACCAGAGCTAGTGATAAGGAAAGTGATTGAATGATAAGACAGACACCCAGTCATTTGTAAGGCTTCGGAATAGATTAGAAAGCATATCATGTTGTGTATTCTTGCAGGTGCAAAAATAAGTAGCCTAAAACCATAGACATTATATTTGTTAAATAGTACAGTAGTTAAATGTGCCTAGCACTTCAAGTATGCAATTGACAATTAGTGCATGGATACATTTATCTCTGTCAGTAGTGAGTAGTTGATTTGGACAGTCTCAGAGGAGTCCAGTCTCTACACAGTATGCTAAATGAGACACACTGGCCAGGTAGCCTGTAGCAGTACAACTCTTGGAAGAGTTTAGTCTCATTTCAACCAAATGCTTTTTAGGCTGCTAGAGACACTCTAATATGTTATTTCCACTTCAGCGAAAGTGGAAGTGTTGAAATATGACAAAACTATTACAAATGATGATGACAAAACCTTTTCAGCAACATTACCAGATATGACGATAGAATTAGCCTACAGGGGCGCTTAGGTGGCGTAGCGGGTTAAGCGTCGACCATGTAACCGCAGGGTCCCCGGTTCGAGTCCGGCCGGGGACATATCCTGCATGTCATCCCTCCTCTCTCTCTCACCCATCCTTCCTGTCTAATTCTCCACTCACTGTATCTATCAATTAAAAAATATATATATATGAGTGGGACTGCCCCACTCAGAAAAAATAACTTTAAAAAAAAAAAAAAAATAGCCTACAATACCCGTGATCGGGTCAGGTGGATTTTTTGCAAGACAAGAATAGGTCAACTCATTTCTAGGCTACTATTCATCTTTTTACGATTACGACCAAAAAGCGTTGGATATCTCCAGAACCGGAAAGGTTCTTACACCCTAACGTTTACACTCTGTCTGTCGTAAAAGATTGGATAACCGTATTACCATATTAGTAAGTCATATTAAATGATATCAAGCGAAGGCACAGCTGTGCCTGTTTGTGATGTTTTTGCAGCCGCCAGCACATCTCTTCCGTGCTCACCGATCCACGCTAGTGTTTATCAGCCTACTGGTCTGTGACGATGGGTTTTTACAAGCTGTACAGGGTTGTGGCCTCAGTCCGAACGACATTCCATAAATATGGAATATTTATCCCCACCATGCCATGTCATAAGAAGATAGTATTAATGTGAGGCTCTTATAGAAAGATATTAAGTTATATTGAGGTCATGTTATTTAAATATTTTATGTAAACCGGGCTATTGGTGAGTGGTGTATTACTCTAATTCAGTTGTTTGTTCCATTTGGCTCATCATTGAGAAATTAGTTTTGCTCCTAAGCCTAAATGTCATTATCGCAAATGGCCTAATGGTTTGCTACAGTAGTTTGTGGGATGATGCTTTGTATCACATCACAAATGTCATCAAACCCCATTATCCCTACAGTACACATCCATTGAATCCGTGGCTCGCCCCTTGCTGTGGCCTGGGAAAATGAGATGCGACAGGCCCTGGTTATATAACGCCCCATTAGAAGCTTCCATCTCAGTTAGCTCCATTCTATAGACATGGCTGACCTCCGAGGCTCTGAGTCTGCAGCCAGCTCTTATGATGCTGTAACATCTGGATCACACAAATACCATCCAGTTTGGGTTTGAAGCTGCTGTATCTCCAGTAAGCCAGCACAAGGCTCTATGGTGCTCTTCCACAGTCCCTCTACTCAGTGCATCAGTGTTCTTTATTCCTGATTCTGGGGACCCACATCCAGGTACTAACACATCCAGGTACTAACACGCCCAGGTACTAACACGCCCAGGTACTAACACATCCAGGTACTAACACATCCAGGTACTAACACATACAGGTACTAACACGCCCAGGTACTAACACATCCAGGTACTAACACATCCAGGTACTAACACATCCAGGTACTAACACATCCAGGTACTAACACATCCAGGTACTAACACATCCAGGTACTAACACGCCCAGGTACTAACACGCCCAGGTACTAACACATCCAGGTACTAACACACTCGGGTACTAACACATCCAGGTACTAACACATCCAGGTACTAACACACCTGATTCAACTACTCAACCTGTTACCACTGAAGCACAGGTGCAGTAATGAGTGACAGCAGGTACGATCAGTCAACAGGTTTATTACAGTCCAGTTGCAACAAGGCAACGTTCTTTTTTTTCTTTTTTTCTTTCTAGAGCAGCGACATTGTCCAACTTCCAATAGTAAGGAGACAATAAATACATTTACAAAATAATAAAAAGCAATTCTTCCTTCTTCTAGAATTGTGACTCCCAATGACCCCTGGTCCTAGCATAGATTTGTTTTTCTTATGATGACTGATGGATAGATGATTCACTTACTTAGACAATGTATTTGTTGTAAGTCGCTTTGGATAAGTCAGACAAAATGGCGCCGGTTGGGTGGCTGCCAGTGAAACAGCTCAGTCTTACTTCTACTTTTTAGCCCTTTTTTAGCCCTTTTCAACCTTTTATTTCAAACTTTTATCTTTTATCTTTTAACCGGAGTGCTCAATATGTGCCTGATAAACGGAGGAATGCGGGTGTATTCCAGAGAGGAGCTCATTGCCTTTAGGAGTCGAGCCGCCGCTCCCCCTACAGGAGTCCCCAGCGAAATAAGGACACGCAGACGAGGAACGAGGGCTGGCGCGTTCGTGAGGGCGAGGAGAGACAGACAAGCAAATAGGACCTACCTGCCGTCTGTTCTTATGGGGAACGTCAGGTCGCTGGTCAACAAGGCTGATGAGCTCTCTGCTCTGATGAAGGGACAGGGGGAATATGGGAAATGCAGCCTGCTATTCCTGACTGAATCCTGGCTGAATCCTGGTATCCCAGACGGGGCGATGGAACAAGATGGTTTCACAATGGTCCGCGCGGACAGAACGAGAAACAGCGGTAAGATAAAAGGAGGCGGGATCGCTGTGTTTGTTAATTCCAAATGGTGCAAGCCAGGTCATATCACTATCAAAGAGCAAGTCTGCACTCCAGACATAGAACTGTTGGCGCTAGGTTTGAGGCCAGATCTCTGTCCGAGAGAGTTTTCACATGTTGTGGCTGTGACTATTTACATTCCACCAAGCGCGAACCCGGCGCGCGCAAATGACGTCATCCATTCCTGTATCGCGGGGATACAGACCGCTCACCCAAACGCATTTATCATTGTGAATGGGGACTTCAACCATGTAAATATGGAAAAGACATTGACGGATTTTACCCAGTATGTCACATGTAAAACAAGGGAGAACAAAATACTAGACAAACTATATGCCAATGTGAAGGGAGCCTACACATCCACTGCCCTCCCGCCACTAGGGGCATCCGATCACAATATGGTCTGGATGGAACCAACATACACCCCTATCATAAAAAGGCTGCCTATCACCACCAGGACTGTCCAGCAATGGTCAGAAGACGTGGAGGAGGAGCTGAGGGCGTGTTTTGAAACAACCGACTGGGGGATGTTCCAGAGAGTCCACGGGGAGGACATAGATGGTCTGCTAGACTGTGTCACAGACTATATCAAGTTCTGCGAGGAGAGCATCGTCCCCATTAAAAAGGTACGGTGCTTTCCTAACAACAAGCCGTGGATAAATGGGAACATCAAGAACCTTCTGAAAAGGAAGAGGAGGCTGTTTAAGGCAGGGGACACTGAGGGAGCCAGGGCCACTCAGAAGGAGGTGAAGAAGGAGCTGAGAGCAGCCAAAGAGGAATACAGGAGGAAATTGGAGGGCGGGCTAGAGGCCCACAGCTCCAAGGAGGTGTGGAAGGGCTTCAAGAAGATCACAGGCCACAAGCAGCCACATACTGTGGTGGAGGGGACCCGAGAGCAGGCAGATGACCTGAACTGCTTCTTTAACAGGTTTGACCAACCATCCCCCTGTCACCCCCCACAGCCCCCGACCCTGTCACAGCCCCCGACCCTGTCACAGCCCCCGACCCTGTCACCCCCCCCATCCCCCTGTCACCCCCCACAGCCCCCGACCCTCTCCTCCCCTCTCCAATGTACCGCACCCCTGGCAACAGTAGCCCCCACTCCCCCTGACACCCCAGCAGCACCCCAGCAGCAACTGCCTCCCCTTACCAACACCAGGAGCCAGGGAGCATGCTTCACACCTGGAGACACCGGTACTCACAGCTTTATAACATCTGAGCAGGTGAGAAGGCAGCTTTCCAGGGTGAATGTGAACAAGTCCAGAGGTCCAGACAACATCAACCCCAGGGTTCTGAAGGTGTGTGCTGGAGAGCTGGCGGACACATTCCAACATCTCTTCAGTCTATCTCTAAGACTGAGGAGGGTGCCACAGCTCTGGAAGACCTCTTGCATCGTCCCAGTGCCAAAGAAGGGACGGCCCAGCACCCCAAACGACTACAGACCTGTCGCCCTGACACCACAGGTCATGAAGATCCTGGAGAGGCTAGTGCTGCAACACCTTAAGCCCCAGGTGAAGGACTTCCTGGACCCCCGGCAGTTTGCATTCCAGGAGAGCATGGGGGTGGAGGATGCCATCATTTACATGCTGCACAGGGCCTACACACACCTGGAGAGGCCACAGAGCATGGTGAGGACCATGTTCTTCGACTTCTCCAGTGCATTTAACACTATCAAGCCATCACTGCTGGCTGACAAACTAGCAGTGATGTGTGTGGAGGACTCCCTGACGGCTTGGATCCACAACTACCTCACAGACAGGCGTCAGTATGTGAGACTGCAGGGCTGTCAGTCTGAGGTGGTGGTGTGCAACACCGGTGCCCCCCAGGGAACTGTTCTGTCACCCTTTCTCTTCACCCTCTATACCTCCGACTTCCAGTTTAGCTCCGACCAGTGCCACCTGCAGAAGTTTTCGGATGACTCCTCTATCGTCGGTTACATCACAGACGACAGGGATGAGGAGTACAGGGCCCTGGTGGAGAGCTTCGTGCAGTGGTGCGACACCAACTACCTTTTGCTTAACACCAGCAAAACAAAGGAGTTGGTGGTGGATTTTAGGAGGAAGAGAAGGACCCCAGCCCCCATCACCATCAAGGGGGTGGAAGTCGAGAGGGTGGACTCCTACAGGTACCTGGGAGTACAAATTAATAACAAACTGGACTGGACTGACAACACCGAGGCTCTTCTCAGGAAAGGGCAGAGCAGACTGTTTTTCCTGAGAAGGCTGAGGTCTTTCGGTGTCTGCAACAAGCTGCTGCAAATGTTTTATCAGTCGGTGGTTGCCAGCGTTCTGTTCTTCGCCGTGGCCTGCTGGGGTGGAAACATCTGTGCCAGGGATGCTGCGAAGCTAAACAAACTGGTGAAGAAGGCCAGCTCTGTGGTGGGGACCGGGCTGGACAGCCTAGAGGTGGTGGCAGAACAGAGGATGGGGAAAAAACTGGCGGCCATGCTGGCCAATCCCTCCCACCCGATGTACTGCGAGCTGGCAGGGATGAGGAGCAAGTTCAGCCACAGATTTGTTCTCCCCCGTCAAAGTACAAAAAGATTTGGACAGTCCTTTATTCCAGCTGCACTCCGACTCTACAACCAGGCCCTGCAGGGTGGGGGAGACCTGGAGATGGAACTTTTGGAACTTTTTACTTATTGAGCCTGCACTGTTTTATGTATTCTACTGAATGTTTTTTCTGTTTTCTGTACTGAATGTTTTCTGCCCTAACTGAGCTGTTTGACAACAAAATTTCCCCATTGGGGACAATAAAGGTTTTCAATCAATCAATCAATTCAATAAAGGCGTCTGCTGAATGTCCTACAATCAGTTACAGTCGGTAATTCAATGACTGTGTTTGTTTGTGCATGTAATTGCCTGCCGATGATTCACTCCATACACAAATTGCTGTCAAGCGATAGAGACAGGACATACTGATGCAACAGAGAGATCAGCTACATAACATGTCACTTAATCAGATCATGTGGCGCAAGCAGACACACTGTTGTCACATACATGAAGTCCCTGAACATGTGTGTCAGCTGGTCAGCTAGTGATGATTAACTTCTGAAAGCTAACAAAACATAATTGAGTCACAAGATGAGCCATACATTCTCACTCTACACATGTGATCACACGGTATAACACGGTTATACAAGTCTTAAGATACAAGTCTGAATCAGGTGTGTTAGCTCTGAAGCCTGTTCACAGTACACCGTAGGGACCCCTGGACCAGAACTGAAGCAGACTGCTCCAGGGGAACGGCAGGCACACAATGCTGGTATGCACCACCACACTCACACGGTCTCATGGGAGATATCAAAAATACAGTGTTCCCTGTGTTTATTTATTCCTGCAAGGCCCTGAGGAAAGTGTCACACAAAGTTGTTGAGTTGTTCTCAGTGAGGGGGGGGTCTCTGCTCTGTGGCTAGGGAGGACCCCAGGGAACGGAATTACACGGACAGACCTGTCCAACGCCCCAAGCACCATCACTGGCACATGAAAACAGAGCATCCTGGTCTTATCATGACACCCTGCGGAGCGGCTTCATCCTTCCCATATCACATGACACAGATCTGACCGAGGTGAAGCCCTCAGTGATTGGTTAGAGAAGAGAAGAGTCACGGAATCATACAGTTAGGAATAACAACTTCAATGTTGTTGTGATGATATTCACATGTTATGAAAAGGGTATGGATATGTAGATTAATAACAAAACCGGTGGGACAGATATACAGAAAATACCAATTAAAGATGGCATTTTCACTCTGCGTGGCTTTGTTAAAGTTGGTGTAATCATTTATTAATAGCAGCTGTTCTCAGCAGTTACAGTAGTGGTATAGAAATCATTTGGGAATACCGTACGTCTTTTGAATTACGAATGGCTGCTTTAGGCTACAATTATTAATTTGAGGTCCACACACGATGGCCCAATTCTATCAAATGCAGATAGAGGTTAACCGTGCTGTGGGTTTACTCTGGGTGTGTACGACCTAAAGAAGTCTTGACTGTATTAAAAGCCCACACACCCTGCCAGCGCTTCCTCTCACTGACATTGTCATTGGATATCGACCGTAATAACACACTTGACCGTAATAACATTCCTTAAAATAAGGTATACACATTCTCAGTAAACCTGCAGTGCAGTTTGGCTTTTACTGCAACTGATTGGACAATAGTTGTTTTCACCTTACTTAAACATCACAACACATATCACACTATCATATCAGTAAAACAACCACTCCTGATCAGGTAACCGATGACTTTTGACTCCTCCCATTGTTTCCTGTTTTATCACGAACAGGAGCAGTCAGATTGGCTGAGGATTTAAAGCATTACTCAAGCATCTGTGCCACTGTGTATTTCCAGGCAAGGGTAGCGTAGGCGTATTCTAAGCACACACAGAACAGTGGGTCCAGGGCCAGCTTTTTATTGTGCAGTATTTTTCAGAGCCATAGGGCCTAATAATGGGTATGTCAGTAGCAGCCATGTAGAACACACTACAGCTTTTTTGTGTGTTTGACTGCATGACTTTTTCTTGGCTGTTCCCCAGTTTCCCTTGTTTTACAGCCTGAAGTAAAATAAAGGCTTTGGTGTTGCTGATAGGAATATTATTGAGTGTATTAAGTGTGCGACCTACCTTACTGTTTGAGGTTCAAATATAGGGCAGTGTCACCTCCTTACATCTTGTGACATCAAACTTCTCCAAAGAAAGGCTGCTGTCTAGAGCACCCCAAAGATCAATGGGGGATGTCTAAATGAAGATAGTGGTAATGTGGTAGTGGTAATGTTTGCTCAGGAAAATAGTGAAGGCTTTTAAAGAGGCCATGCACACGTCTATAAATGATATTGAGATAAGTAGTTCTGAACAAAATAATCTTGGAAGGGAGGTACTGTATACCATCTGTGTAACTGAGGATTCAAAGGAGAAAAGAGAGAGAGAGAGAGATCACAGAGACTCATTAAAACCAAACAATGACTGCCAAATTAAATGGTTTCACTTATTTGGCATGAAAAAGAATAAGAAAGGTTGATATCCTCTCGTTGCTGAAAAATAGCAGCCCTAATAAGATTGTTTTGTTATAGACTCTGTCTGTGACAGTGAAGTCTGACTGGGACGTCAAGTGGTCATTGTCCTGTGTGAAGTGGACTGTGGACTCACTCAGGGCAGATATTATACATGGTGGGATGATGATACATTTATGTAATAGTCTTGCGTAACCTGTCAGCCGAGTCCAGAGGCCGGAGGGAAGAAAGGTGTCTGAAGTGACAGGGATGACTGCATCCACGGTCTGGGTCTGTCAGGTTGAGATGAGATGCAGCAGGGTCAAACTGTGAGTGAATGAACAGATTTTCTTTTAAAGCTGTTATTTTGATGCTAGTTTGGTGGGCATTGTGCAATAAAGTTGAAAGCATAGTTTGGTTTCAACACGAACAGGGACAGTTGATTAAATGCAAACCTTTTTACCTTCGGGTGCACAGTGCAGATATTTTGGGCATTAATACTATCAACTTATTTTCTTCAATAAAGAGATGTCATAACACTTACTTTCACTACTCCTTACTGCCTGTGCAACATTGGGTCAATCACAGGTCTACACAGCATTATGAGGGCCTGATGTTTAGTTGTAATACTGACTACTAATTATGCACGATGATGACAGACAGCACACTGAGCAACCTGGGTGTTCTCAGCATAGAGGCTAGAAGAGCTAAGCCACTTGACTTGGACAAGTTTATCAAACTTTCTGCCAGCCATCACCAAAACAGGACAATTAATCTGATTTAAGATGAATGAACGCAGAACTGGTCCTGTATCTGTGAAAGCACTTTGTAGCAGGATATTTAAACTGTGCAGTGTAAGACGAAAGCAAGAGCTAGCTACCTCTATTGTACTCTTATAATCCTCATGAGAGTTTAAAAGTTTATATAACATTTATTTATAGTACATGCTTTTTTGAAGTTTAGTTTAGTTTATGTAGGCATAATAATTGTTTTCTTTAATAAAAAGTCAAATTAATCATTAGTTTGAAATGTAGCATTTTTTAATGGTTATACAGTATATCTCATGTTACTTAAAAGCAAGAATTGTGATGCATTTTGCTACCCTAATCTTGTGAAGAGATTAGAGCTTTAAATACTCAACTATGAAAAAATGTCTCTTAGAAAATGTGTAACCTATCCTGAACATATTTACTGATTAAAAGTAGACATATTAAAATAATGAACAATAAACAGCTTCCCAGAGATTGTGATAGGTGGAAGTGGAATAGAAAAGTAAATAGAATGGTAGCTGCATGTTAATGCTGTTGGAGGTTGTAATATCTTAAGCTGTGTCGTTGCTGTAGGTGGTCAGCATGGCACCTAGTTTAATGCTGTATTAGAAAATATTAAATCAACAACCTGACCTTGAATATAAACATTAAAATGGATGCTAACATGAGTTTTGAAATTCAATAATGATTTATCTGTGCATAGGTTGCAATGCGATCCATTGAACATCTGTATTTACACATTTCGATCACCTGCCATTCATTTGGTTTGCTATGCCATGGCCACCCCACACTAGCTCTCTGTCCCATCTTGGCCATCCCTGTCAAAACTGTCCTGGATACGGCACTGATTACACCTTGGTTAAGAAATGTCTCACAAGCTTGAGTGTGATACTCAGCTGGAGATTCTATTTTCTGTTCATTTTTATTCTGGTCAAACAACAAATATAAATCATGTCAGTAAAGATGTCCTCGGGATGCAGAAGTGAACACATTGGTGTCATTGGCAGGCGGCAGCCTGCTGGGGAAGCTCCCCCAAGTAATCTAACCAAGTGTTACGTCACAATAAGCTCCAGATGTAGCCGTTGAAGTCTGGCTATCGGCCATAATATACAATTAGCTTATTTCATTACAGTAGCCTGAAAATAAATTCTAAAAATAAGAAGAAAGAGAGTGTCAGGAACCGTGGAGGAGACTGTAATGTACTATTACACTGTTATGGATTATTACAGGACTGTAGCCTACCACTATGGCATGGATTGACATCTGATTTCCTTGGAACTCTGATGACAGGTCATCACAAGAAACGATCCGATCACACTGCATGTAATGAATAACATCAGACCATAATACATAGCCTACTGTAGAGTCTACAGACCAACATGTGTACACATTTACCTAAAGCAGTAGCATACAGTGTCAGCATACAGTGTCAGCATACAATGTCATACAGGTCTAGCAGGTCATACTGCTCTGTGTTTATTTGAGGCAGTCAGTGGCAGACCCAGGCTGTTTGAAGGGCAGGGGCGAAAAGAAAGAAAGGGCACCTACTGCACAACATGGGACCCAGTGGCGGCTGGTGCTAAACATTTTGGGTGGGGCACAGGTTATGGGGGCATGCTCCACGGGGAAGAATATCAACTTTAAAATCTGGATTTACAGTCGATTTTAGCATGAGAATATACTGTATATAGTACTGTCCAGACAGTTGTCTTGTTTTTTTTCTTTTACAAGTCGCAACTAGGAAGTGAAGGTGGGGGCGGCGCCCCAGCGCCCTCTATTGGCCAGCCGCCACTGATTGGGACCCCATCAGTGCACATGGTCAAGTTTAGACCATTGGAAGGGCAGCCAATAGGGCACATCCTCTCATTTCGCCACTCAAAAGGGCACTTTAGTGCAACGTTTTTCAACTGTGGGGGGCACATGGTCAAATTTAGACCATTGGAGGGGCACCAATAGGGCACGCCCTCTAATTGTTGCCACTCAAAAGGGCATTTTTGCAACTCAAAAGGACACTTAAGCGAGAAGTTTTTCAACCGTGGAGGCACCAGGAGGGGCGGTCGCCCCCCCTGAGTCCGCCAGTGGAGGCAGTTATGGATAGTTGGTGACTTTGAGCACTTGAGATGAACGGTAAGGATCTGCCCGTTGATCTGCAAAAGGTGGATTTTGAGAAATGTCAAGTTAAGTCGGTAAACTTACATTGTACATATCGTATGCGTACCACGTGTTCTAGATGAGAGCATAATATCAATAAACATAGCCTACGTATACGTAGGTAAAGCCATGCCTTGTTGACTGCCACAGAATGGTCCATATTATTCAGTTTAATTCGCCGCCACATTCTCCCGGGGCTCTTTCTCTCTCCGGTTCATGAATACAGTACTAGATGTAACGGGACACCAGAACCCCTCCTACGGGAAGCGGTACCCAATCTAATGCGTAGTAGCGCTAGAAATTAGCTTTGTGCAGAATACAGGAAATAATGTAAAGGACAGAGTGCGAATTATTTCTGAAATATAACATTATATTATTTGTTTTTACCAGTTAAACATTTAGGCTTTGTTGTTTTGAGTTAGGCAAAGTCTAATTTTTCAAAAGGTTTCCCCAAGTGGTCTGTGTAGGCTCGAAAGGAAATATGAAAATCATATGTGCCACATTTTTAAAAGTTCCAACTGAACTTGACAACTGGTGACTAGCCTACCGTCTTACCGGCTTGGCAAGGTAGGAGTACCGTATTTCTATTAAATAATGAAAACAGCTTGTTGTTCACAGTGATGTCGGTGTCATGGTTACAGTAGCCTATGTTCACTTAACACCGTTTTTATATATAAGTACAGTAGGCTAATTGCCACGTACTCTACGATGACGTTTGTATTACATTATCAAAAGTTCTTACACTATTCATCTCACTTCACTGAACTATGATATTGCATCGTGAACTATTTTGCACAATAATCTCTAGGCAAGTAACATTTTAGAATGAAATCACCATAGGGTCAATCAAATATCGTCACCTATAGGTTCAATCAAAATGCCAATGTGGGTAAAATAATCCTCTACGAAAGCAAAAGTTCTAACCTGCATGTCTCTATCACAATCCGTTCAAAAGATATTGGAGTATTTACCCTTCATTTACCCTCAAATTAGGGTGATTAAACTAAATCAATGGAAGCCTCAGAGAGAAAAAACGGGTAAAGAGCATCCCAATGTGTTCTCGTTGAACTCGTTATTTTTATTGTCGGACAATAAAACAACACAGTTAAATCTAACTGTTTTAGAATTTCTATTATAACCTTTTCATAGTTGAAGCTTATTTTCATAAAGCCTTTTTACATTTAATTCAGCTCATGTCCTGCATATTTAGCTTTGTGTGACCTGCGTGCAATTGTATGATTGTATAATGTGATTACATTTGCATTACATTATACGTGTCTGTGGTCATGCCACTGCTGACTTCGCTGAAGCTCTTTGACAGGAAGTCTCAGATAACCTTGTTTCTCACTCTGTTCTAGTTTCTGACGCTTCCTTTTCTTGTCATGACTTTTGTGATTCATGACGCTGCAGATTAGTGTTATTAACTCTCAACTGTAACATTCTAAGGTCCAAATCATACCACATTTGTACATTTCTACTTCCATCTGTCAGACGATTCAAATTGTAATTCGCATCGACTATGGCTGTGTGCACATGCTTCATTTTCAATTACTCTTGTGAACTCTCCCATAGAAACACCCACACATTTCTCAGGCACCTGCTTGGAACTCGCTCTGGATGGGGCAATTGAGGATGGCCTTCCTTAATAAGTGTTTGGTTCCTTTTCAGTGTGTTATCCTTCCCGTCTGAGGTTTTTTTTACATTCAGCAGACACTTATCTGAAATACATTTGTCTAAAATAAGCAAATTGTTTTCATAAACATTTATGTTAGGGCCTGGTGCCATTGGCAGTCACAATGCTAGAGGAAGGATGGATTATTAGTATTAGCATTTATTTATTTTATTAACAGTAGAGGAACTGTACAGAGGGCTAGTGGGAGTGAAGAGGTCTTTAGGAGGGACAGTCAAGATGTGGCCTGAAGAGATGGGTCTTCAGTCTACGGCGGAAGATAGGTAGTAAAGTCATCCTAATTTGCGCACATCCCAAGGGACCTTCTTTTCTCTCATTAGCATGTGTTGATTGTTAATTGAGGTATAACTGTTTGTCTGAGCTCCATCTCAATGAGGGAGTGGGTCTGTGCAGTAGCCCCATTATTTAAGTTGAAGTATAAGTTGAATAGAACTATAGTTGCATTGTCTTTGCGGCCATCTTGTGTAGCCGGGAGTTAGGTGAGCTTTGAATGAAAGGCCTCTACCAAGTAGCCAGCCAGGTCTACCTAAAACCCTGTGAGTGGAGCATTGAATGTGAGGTATATGTATGAGTCTTACCGTCCTGGTCACAGAGGCCCTGATACACTCCCCTATACAACGAGGCCCATTGCAAACCTCATGCAAGTAAGCGTCACCAATAAAGCCTGACTTCCTTTTAGTCGCTTGAAAGAGCAGCTTTGTAGATTGAGCAAACACTGAAGTATATGCACAGCTTAGTATAGCCTGAATGCCTCAAATTAGCCATGCAGTGAAATTAAGATCAGCTTGAGAAAGAGAGACTGGTGTCAGCTATAGCATGACGGGAGATGCGTTAGTAGTATCTCTGGTATCATGGGTTCTGGTATCAAGCTGCATGTCGTTATCCATGTATTCTGTCGTTTGCCGTGATTAAAAAGCAGACGTTATGGTTTGATTTGAGTGCTCTATGGTTCCAAGTCAAATATTTGAACATGGCTGAATGCTTTACTATTCTTATGATGGATGAGGCCCAGAGGCTTCCATATCGCCTCTGTATGACTTGAATAACTTGAGTATGACTGTGTACACACAGCCAGGTTGGTTGTTTGCTTAGCCTCAATCCATGGCTATTGTTGGGCCTCGGTCCCCAAAAGACCATTGGTCTGTTCTCACACATACTTCTCTTTGTATTCTGTGCTTCATTCTTTTGAAATGACTTAGAAATCATTGATTGTGCACTTGTTGTACAGTCTTTCACAACTTATGAAGCAATATGTTACAATACGTTCTGTGGATTTTATGGTGAATTTTATGGTGAAAAGCTCTTTTAAAAAAAAAGTTACGGTATGTGTATAATTCATGTTAAACATTCTTTACTGTGATAACCTTTTTTATAATATTTTTTTATGGTTGAGGATAGTCAATAATGCCAGGTTGAGTTTGGTTGGGGGTGGTTGTTGTTGAAAGTGTGTATTGGCCTGTTGTGTGGAAGAGTGTAAGGGAGTGTGTGGGGGAATAAAAGACAAATTGATTGACTGAAAGTTGCCACCAACGCTTATTTTTGACAACCCCTGAAGTAGATCTCACTACAGTATACTGCATCACCCTATTATTAAAAATATATTATTTATTTGTGATTCCTCAACCTCAACCAAAACATGACATGGATAGGTTCTCGCCCGAGTGAGTGCTTAGGGACAGTGTCCTACTCATAATACCAGATTTAATTGACATCCTGATGAATCTGATATCATATAGCCTCTATACAGAATAACCACATCCTGTATCCAAATAGGTAGATGCAGAGACATGTACTGTCAGCTGAATCTGATAGTTGCCTACACTTTGCTAACAGGAAACCGACCATGACATTGTGTACGGGAATCCGTATTGAATTTACTAACCCTCAAACTCCAGTTCCCCATTCAGTTGGGGAAGTTTGAAACATCATCAAAACTGTCATTTGGGATTTCCCAGGCCTTGTTAACAGTACACGGAACAGAGTTTTTTAAATAGTGGGTCGCAATTTTAATGAGCAGTGCTTGTGGTACAGAAATTAAGAAAATACAATGATATGCTGTAAACACAGGTCTGACAGGTTGTATTTTGCAGTATTTTTTAACTTGGCTGAAATCCAAAAGCTGGCAAATGGAGCTCGTCAGACAGAACAGCAAGCCTTGTCTCAGTCTTTATCTGATATGACTGGAATCCCAAGTCTGTTATGGCCTCAGTCTGCACTAGAACACAATCTTCTGTTCAAGACCAGTGATGATTGATTAATGGTTTGTGTCTGAACTCAGATTATCCCCCAATCACAGGAGACTGAAGCGCTCTGATTCAGCTCCCTGCCAGGAAAAGAGATGAAACCAATCAGAACATCAAAAGTCCCAGTGCTCCCTCTGTGTAGTGAGTGTGAGTGTGTGAGTGAGTGTGTGAGTGTGTGAGTGTGTGATTGTGTGATTGTGTGAGTGTGTGAGTGTGTGAGTGTGTGAGTGTGTGAGTGTGTGAGTGTGTGAGTGTTTGTGTGTTGGTGGGTGGGTGCGAGCGAGCGTGGGTGTGAGCGTGCGGGTGAGCAAGTGTGTGCGTGCGTGCGTGCGTGTGTGTGTGTGTGTGTGTGTGGGTGGGTGGGTGGGTGGGTGCGGGTGAGTGAGCGTGTGTGTGTGTGTGTGTGTGTGGGTCGGTGGGTGGGTGGGTGTGTGTGTGCGCACCAGCATGTCTCTATGTACTGTGTGATTGTGTGCCTGAAAGACAGTGAATCAGGAATAGTGCATGCACGACACACCTACTCCATACAGCATAAAGCAGCTTTTTCACCTCAATCTTGACCTCCAGGACATGGCCATGCCACCAAGGGCTCGTCAGAGAGAGCGCTGAAGGTCCTCTCTGAATAGAATAAGGACATCCGGTCTGAAGAGGCTCCCTGTTATCTTGGAAAAATGCACTGTACCCTGGTCCACGGACAACGCGTTGACAAGGAAGGACGACACAAGAAGCGACACCGGTGCTTTGGCCCCCAGCTATCGACCCGTGAAGACCTGGGGGTAATACTACACCCACACTGGTGAGTGCCTCCATGTGCTGCATTCCGAGAATCCGAAGTTGAGAATCAAAGATGGCAGCTCTCTTCCTCTGGCCAGATGTATATGAAGCTGAACCCCTCTGAAGATGCCCTGTTGTCTCTAGCCTCCTTTTCGATAGGACCGATGGCCAGACTGGACTGGTTAGACCATGGCCCTCTCTGAACGATCTGTGTCTCAAACAATAACATGGTGAAGTCTGGGTCTTTGAACAAAGGCTAATACGTACTCTACATATACTCTATCTATCTGCAATACACTGAGAAAACCCCCTTTCCACCACCCAGGCATCCATCCCATCTAATCCTCCCACCTTCCCAGGAGAGAGGGGTTCTCCCTGCTGTTCTCTCTGCTGCCTATGTGTCAGTCTGTGGGAGGCACATAGACCATGACAGAGACCCTCCCGCTCCCCTCCTTCCAGGTACAGCCCCCGGGAGAATGGGAGGGCGACGATGGCCACCCGGGTTCAGGGACCCCCTCTGGGGGAGAGGACGTCCCACCGGAGGGGGGGGGCCCCGCCGCCGCCGCCCTCTCCAGCTCCTCCACCCCGTCCCTCCGGCGGAAGCGCTTCAAGATGCGACGCATGAAGAACGTGCAGAGCGAGAGCAGCGTGAGCCTGGCGGGCGGGGTCATGGCGGGGTCAGGGGTGGTCGCGGCGGCGGTGGTGAGGTCAGCGGCCATGGGGTCAGGGTCGCGTTCCTTCTCGGGGGCCATGGAGTACCTGCAGCTGCCCTCCATCGAGGTCACGCCCTCTAGCGACGAGGACGCTTTGCCCATCTGGTCCAACTGCTCCACGCCCAGCGCCTCCCCCCGGCGTAAGCGCTTCCTGCTGCACCGCTGGCTGAAGGTGCGAGAGAGGAAGGATCCCGGCAGTGAGAGCAGGTCTGTATGGAGCTGACAGAACAGAATCAGTCATAACTCATCTGTATGGAGCTGACAGAACAGAATCAGTCATATCTCATCTGTATGGAGCTGACAGAACAGAATCAGTCATAACTCATCTGTATGGAGCTGACAGAACAGAATCAGAAACAGTATGGAAATAGGGGAGTTCTAGAAAATGATACAGGTGTATAGGAGATTATAGGTGTACCCAAGGGTTCTGAACTCTCCCCCATAACATATAGGGGGCACCCCTATACATTTGACAAGAGTCAATGTGTCATTTGAAGCATGTAAGGTACCGAATAGAAGTGTGAGCATCTATGTGAGCAACAGTTCCGAATTTGACAGATACAGATGTTGCCTTGATGATTACATCAAGGCTATAGATCTGTTGTTATGTAGTTTACACGTTTTTTCTCTGGAAAAACCTTTTTCTGGAAATATGTCAGAGTGTCCGTGTAAACTGTTCCATGCTCCCCCATCAACTTTTGACCCAAACAATGGTGAAACACAGTAAACATGTTTAATAATCAGTGCAATATCGGAATTTCTGTTGTTCACGATAGCACCACCCTTGGGCCAATCAGTGTAATTTTGTAAATGCTGGATCTCTTTGGCAAGACACATCATTCACCCAAGTTTCGTATAAAGTTGTCTCAGTTGTGTTTATCACATGTGGCATGAGAACATACTAACCTACGACCGGACAGAGGCTCCATCCACAGTCCTCTCCTCGATTTCATTGTGGGGGACAATAACAAAGACCAAGCAGGCTGCAGTCGCAGTGCTTCAAGTGGTCAGTATATCAGGGTATTTGTGTTAGTCAGTCATACTGATGTTACATAAGGCATAGTGCTGAGTAGGAATAGTCCTATGCATTATAAATGAAACTGGCGTATGCTATTTATTGAAGTTACAGTTAAATCTGCAGAGAACATCAGGAATGAGTCATCGTGGTATCGTCCTATGAAAAATGCGTAACGATTTTACTGTTTGTTTGCACACACAACGTTTTTGAAGGGAAAAGTCAGGGAAAAAAGGTGAAACTTGTCTGTGTCTGAGAGGAGCCCATGGTGGTAGGAACTGACCTTCAGACGGAGGAACGTGAGAAGATATTTACACTTTGGTAAAAATCGCTACTGCTGAACTTTCTATGACCAATACTGAATGCAGAGGTGAAGACCACGTCTGCATTTGGCCAAACTGACATCTCTACTCCAACTCGACAATGGCATTTTTAGCCATTAGGCTCATTACTAAAGATAGTTTTGATGTTGAGCAAACCCCCCCCCCCCTCCCCCTCCCTAACATTGTTGTTAACAGTCTTGTTATGGCCTGAAGGTAACATATACGTAAAGCTTTATTTATTTACGTGTCAGGGGACATTACTCGAAAGTGTCTACGAGCCTAAAGCATATGAAATATTCATAACCAACGCCGTTTCTGAAGACCTGAGTTTCTAAATATAAAGCAGGGGCGCTCTTCTAGTAGCCTTACTGGCCTTTAGCTTTCTTACGTTCTGACTCATTAGTGGCGTCTAAAAAAGACTTCTCTCTCTCTCTCTCTCTGTCTCTCTGGTTTTCTTGCAGTACATCTAAGGCACATGTTACAGAAGGCCACATGAAATGTTTGTCTTAGAAGACTTGAAACCTATTGATTTGTTTTGTCTCAGGAGGAGGTCTCCCAGATGTGAATATTTGCGTGGTTTTGTCTAGCTTCTGCCTGGTAACCGTTGTATCGTACAGTATAACAGAGGGTGCCAACCCTGCTTCTGGAGAGCAACAGAATCTGCCGGCTTTTGCACCAACCCACTGGATTCAACTAATAAGCTGCTTTGTGTGACCATAGTACAGTGTTATGACACGGGAGCGAGGGGGCTCAAGGACACGACACCGGAGGCAGAATACAGTGTTAGCCCCGTAGGGTATTTATTTACAGTGCAGGCGGGTGGAAAAACAGATGATGAGTCCGGGGGTTTCAGCCTGGCGGGCTGGGGGTAGTGGCTGGCGTGGGCTGTAGAGGAACAGAGAAACAGCGTAAGTCTCTACGGTAGGCCAGTACAAAAAGGTATGTGCGTATCCACAAAAGCACAAGGGAATTTGTATATGGGAAAATACAAAATCACAAAAATAGTAACAAGAGCAAAGTACACGACTGGTAATAGAGGATACTTGCCAGGCCATTCTTAGGGAAGAACTGACGATGAATGAAGGGAGTCCAGGGTAGATGTAGCCAGAGGGTTGATTGGGAGTGGAGACAGGTGTGTTGGTTTGACTGTGGCTGGATAACCCTCCAATCACCGGGAACGAGCTTCACCTGCGGCGGAGAGCACGCTGTGCTCGAGTTGTGGGGGCGGGTGCTCGAGCTGTGGGGGCGGGGGAGGGCGTGTGTGACGGCCCAGCCGTAACAGGACCCCCCCCCGAGGGGGAGCCTCCTGGCGACCGGCCCGGAGCATCCGGGTGGGCCCGATAGAAGTCCCTGAGGAGGACTGGGGACATGATCTGGGACCGGGGAATCCAGCTCCGTTCCTCTGGGCCATATCCTTCCCAGTCCACCAGGTACTGGAAACCCCGGCCACAGCGACGAACCCTGAGGATCTTCGTTACCGCCCACTGGGGGTGGCCATCCACCAACTGAGGAGGGGGCGGTGCAGGGGCTGGTGGCATCAGGTCGCTGGCGACATGGGGCTTAACCCGGGAGACGTGGAACACCGGGTGTATCCGACGGAGGGAGTGAGGGAGGACCAGCCGGATGGCAGCGGGGTTGATGACCCGGTCGATGGCGTAGGGGCCGATGTATCTCGACGCCAACTTCCGGGAGGGGACATTGAGGGGGAGATCCGCCGTGGAGAGCCAGACCCTCTGGCCCACCTGGTACACAGGAGCTGGAGTGCGACGACGGTTGGCGCTTCGGGTAGTTCGGGCGGTGGCCCGAAGCAAGGCCGAGCGTACGGAGGTCCAGACCCGACGACAGCGACGGAGGTGTGCCTGGACCGATGGTACCGACGCTTCGCCCTCCTGGGTAGAAAGCAGGGGTGGCTGGTACCCCAAGGAGCACTCGAAGGGGGACCGGCCGGTGGCTTCATTTACCATGGCGTTCAGAGAGTACTCCACCCAGGGTAGGTCCTTGCTCCAGGAGGATGGATGGAGGGAGGACATGCAGCGGAGTGCCGACTCCAGGCTCTGGTTGGCTCTCTCCGCCTGCCCATTGGTCTGGGGATGGTAGCCGGAGGAGAGGCTGGTCGTGGCCCCAATCCCAGAACAGAAGGCCTGCCACACCTTGGATGTGAACTGGGGGCCACGGTCGGAAACCACATCCTGGGGAAGCCCGTAAAGACGGAAGACGTGGGTGGTGAGTAGCTCCGCCGTCTCCGCCGAGGTCGGTAGCTTTGCCAGAGCTACCAACCGCACGGACTTGGAGAAGCGGTCCACGATGGTGAGGATGACCGTGTTGCCTAGAGACGGGGGAAGGCCGGTCACGAAGTCCATGGCAAGGTGGGACCACGGTCGACCGGGCACGGGTAGAGGCCGCAGCAGTCCTGAAGGCGGCCGGTGGGATGCCTTGCTGCGAGCGCAGGTAGGGCAGGCCGAGACGAACTCCCTGACGTTCGCGGCCATGGTGGACCACCAGAACCGCCGGCGCAGGAAGGACCGTGTGCGTAGGGCCCCAGGATGGCAGGCGAAGCGGCTGGCGTGGCCCCACTGCATCACCTTGGTCCTGACGGCGTCCGGGACGAAGAGACGGCCGGGGGACCCCGGTCGGGGATCTGGCTGGGTGCGCTGTGCAGCTCTGGCCACCGCCTCGATCTCCAGGGTGACCACTCCAACGACCCGGGAGGATGGAACGATGGTGTCAGGAGTGGTGGGTTCCTCCTCTGCGGCATGGAGCCGAGAAAGGGAGTCAGCCTTGGCGTTCAGGGAGCCCGGACGGAACGTGAGGTGGAAGTTAAACCGCCCGAGGAACAGGGCCCAGCGTGCCTGACGGGAGTTCAACCGCCTGGCCGACTTGATGTAGGTTAGGTTCTTGTGGTCCGACCAGACGGTGAAGGGGTGCTCTGCGCCCTCCAGCCAGTGCCGCCACTCGTGGAACGCCTCCACCACCGCCAGCAGCTCGCGGTTCCCGATGTCGTAGTTGGCCTCGGCGGAGGTATAACGGCGGGAGTAGAAGGCGCAGGGGTGCACGGTCTGGTCCTCCGATCGTTGAGAGAGCACGCCACCGACGCCCGTGTCTGAGGCGTCCACTTCCACAATGAAGGGCCTAGAGGGGTCTGGGTTGATTAGGACCGGCGCCGAGGTGAAGAGCCTCTTCAGGTCACTGAAGGCAGCGCTGGCTGCTGGTGTCCACGTGAACTGGCGCAGGGGGGAGGTGAGGGCAGTGAGGGGGGCGGCTACCCGGCTGAAGTCCCGGATGAATCGCCGGTAGAAGTTGGCAAAGCCGAGGAATGACTGCAGCTGTTTCCGGGTGGTAGGTTGGCCCCACTCGACGACGGCCCGAGTCTTCTTGGGGTCAGGGCGAGTCAACCCACCCTCCACGATGAGCCCCAGGAATTCCACAGAGTGAGTGTGGAAAGAGCACTTCTCAGCCTTAATAAAAAGGCGATTCTCCAGTAGGCGCTGGAGGACTAGGCGGACATGTTGGACATGCTCCTCAGGGTTCCTGGAGAATACTAGGATGTCATCCAGGTAGAGGACGACAAAGATGTCCAGCATGTCCCTGAGGACGTCGTTCATGAGGGCCTGAAAGACGGAGGGGGCGTTAGTGAGACCAAAGGGCATGACGAGGTACTCATAGTGACCACGGGGGGTCTTGAACGCCGTCTTCCACTCGTCACCCTCACGAATCCGGACCAGATGGTAGGCGTTCCGGAGGTCCAGCTTAGTGAAGATGGTGGCCCCAAGGAGGGGCTCAAAGTTGGAGCTCATGAGGGGGAGAGGATAGGTGTTCCGGACGGTGATGGCATTGAGCTCACGGTAGTCAATGCATGGCCTGAGGGTTCCATCCTTCTTCTTAACGAAGAAAACCCCCGCTGCCACCGGGGAGTGTGATGGACGGATGAGCCCCTCAGCCAGACAGTCGGAGATGTAGGTGTCCATGGCTGCCTTCTCCGGGGGGGCAAGGTTGTAGAGGCGACTGACCGGAAGTTTGTTGCCAGGGCGGAGCTCGACGGCACAGTCGTAGGGCCGGTGAGGGGGCAGGGTGCGAGCACGCTCCTTGCTGAAGGCCTCTCCGAGGTCGTGGTAGACCTCTGGGATGGAGGAGAGGTCAGGGGGAGCCGGAGGCGGTCGCAGAGGCGATGAGGGGGTATGGGCGGCACGGAGGCACCGGGCGTAACATGCGGTACTCCAGCTCAGGATACGTCCCTCACCATAGCTGACATGGGGAATGTGGAGCTCGAGCCACGGTCGTCCCAGGATGAGCGGGGACTGGGGGGTTTTGAGGATGTAGAACCGGATCTCCTCCACATGGTTCCCGGAGACGGTCAAGGAGAGGGGTGTAGAGCGGTGGGTGAGAGGCCCCAGGCTGTGTCCGTCTAGGGCTGAGACGGAGAGGGGGGTCTCGAGGGCAACGAGGGGAATGGCAGCTGAGCGGGCCAGCTGGGCGTCCATAAAGTTCTCGTCTGCTCCCGAGTCAATGATGGCCTCGACCGTGAGGTTCTGCCCCTGCCAGGAGAGGGTGACAGAGAACCTGGCTGGGCTGGTGGTAGGTGGGGATTGAGAAACACGGCTCACCCGGATTCCCCCTTCGGGTGAGCCTGCCCTTTTGATAGGGACGGGCAGGTGTCACGGAGGTGTCCCTTCTCTCCACAGTAGAGGCACAGGCCCTGGGCCCTTCTCCTCTCCTTCTCCGCCGTGGTGAGGCGGGCTCGACCAAGCTGCATCGGCTCCTCGCCAGTGCATGGGGTGTAGGTCGACTCCCGTGCGGAGGAGGGGTTGGCTGTGACGATAGGGTCCTGGGGGCGTGGCGAGCTGGTCTGGTAGCGCCCTCTCTCTCTCCGACGCTCCCGGGAGCGCTCGTCAACGTCGATGGCTAGGGCCACTAGTTCGTCCAGGGTGGCGGGTCTGTCCCGGACGAGCTCGTCCTTGATGACCTCACTCAGCCCCTGGCGGAAAGCAGATCGCAGTGCCCTGTCATTCCATCCGCTTCCGGCTGCCAGGGTGCGAAACTCGGTAGAGTAGGCCGCCGCGGTCCGGTTCCCCTGGTGGAGTGACATCAGTCGCGCCCCGACCTCCTGTCCTGCAGTGGGGTGGTCGAAAACCCTCTTGAACTCCGTGAGGAAGGTAGCGTAGTCACCGAACAGGTCAGGGCGGGCGCAGAGGGTGGCCTGGACCCAATTCAGGGCGTCGCCGGTGGTGAGGTTGGTGATGAACGCCACCCGGGCTGCCGGCGACCAGAACTGGCTGGGCTGATGCGAGAACACCAACTCGCACTGGAGGATGAAGCCTCGGAACTGGGCGAAGGCTCCGTCGAAGGGGCGGGGGCTGGCTAGGTGGGGCTCCCGTGGCTGTCCAGTAGGTGGTGCCGGTAGCTGGGCAGGGTCAGGGAGAGCAGGGGGGGGGGCAAAGGCTGCGAGCGCGGCCACCTGTGCCGTAAGCGCTTGGGTCGTAGTGATGAGGTGCTGCATCTGGGTGGCGCGGTGCTCCTGGTTAGCCTCCTGGGTTGTAATGCGAGTGTTCAGGGCCTGGCACGCTGTAGCGGCCGCCTGGTGTTCAGCGAGGATCTGGATAGCCGTCGGGCCGGATCCAGGGGTGGGAGATGGTGCCCGGTCCTTCGTGTCGTCTGAGCCCAATTGCATGGTCAGTTCTTCTGTTATGACACGGGAGCGAGGGGGCTCAAGGACACGACACCGGAGGCAGAATACAGTGTTAGCCCCGTAGGGTATTTATTTACAGTGCAGGCGGGTGGAAAAACAGATGATGAGTCCGGGGGTTTCAGCCTGGCGGGCTGGGGGTAGTGGCTGGCGTGGGCTGTAGAGGAACAGAGAAACAGCGTAAGTCTCTACGGTAGGCCAGTACAAAAAGGTATGTGCGTATCCACAAAAGCACAAGGGAATTTGTATATGGGAAAATACAAAATCACAAAAATAGTAACAAGAGCAAAGTACACGACTGGTAATAGAGGATACTTGCCAGGCCATTCTTAGGGAAGAACTGACGATGAATGAAGGGAGTCCAGGGTAGATGTAGCCAGAGGGTTGATTGGGAGTGGAGACAGGTGTGTTGGTTTGACTGTGGCTGGATAACCCTCCAATCACCGGGAACGAGCTTCACCTGCGGCGGAGAGCACGCTGTGCTCGAGTTGTGGGGGCGGGTGCTCGAGCTGTGGGGGCGGGGGAGGGCGTGTGTGACGGCCCAGCCGTAACAGTACAGGGTTGAAACATAAGCATGCACACTCTTTAGCTCAAAAGGAGAAGGTTTGGCACCCTAATGTAGATCTCTTCATGAGAGATATTTATGTGTAAACAATAGCATGCACACAGAAACCAGGGAGTAGTTTTATGTTGTTGAAATGACCCTTGGTTTATATTCGAATCCACTGTATGGCTATCTCAACAAAGGTACTGTAAAGCTGCCTGAGAGTTGATTATGAAACATGGAATGTCTTTGAAATACAGTATGTCTTTACTGCTCCCTAGTGGGACTTCCTTTTTAACTTTCTGTGTTGCATCTGACTATAGGATTATATAGGGTTATAGTCAGATGGAACTGCTCAAAACAAAACAGAAAGTTAACCAGGGTGGTATTCCATCAATGTCGCTAAACACATTTTAGTGAGAGTTCCGTTCCCTGAATGTGGCTTAAAGGAATCACTGCTGAGTAACCATGGCAATTGACCTGTCAAGATTAATTTAGCGTTTCAAAAATGTCCAAAAGGTGGAAACAAAATCCCAAAAGACAGTTCCGTCAATCAATCGCATCACTTCACTTTTGTCATGTCTGTAGTTCCAAAGAACGTAGATAGATAGATAGATAGATAGATAGATAGATAGATAGATAGATAGATACATACATACATACTGTACATACATACTCGCATCAGCTCACATCACAGATAGCATAGCGGTAGCCTAGCATAGCGGTAGCCTAGGTTAGAGAGGGTGGCTAGCAATCTGAAGGTCACTCGATCCCCGCCAGGAGAGCTGCCAAAAATGAAAATAAAACAATAAGTAAGCGAGTATAACTTAAGCATTTAATCTGTCAGCAAGTTTTTTTTGCTGATTGCTTCTTCTTTATAGCCTTCATAAAGCACCATCAGAAGGGTTTGCACCACTCTGCGCTTTTGTTTAACCTTCTTTTTCCGTCATAGTATCTTCTTTTCGACAATCGGCTGTTCTGGGCTGCTTATTACTCCGTGTGCGTTAGAGTTACCGTTTACGAGACACGGCTAAATTGTGTTAATGGTCACAGTCGATGTTAAGAGTAACCAGGCTTTTTCAACTAAGCGCTGACTTAGTTAGCGACCTTGATGAAATACCCCCCAGGTGGTCTGGTGTTCTGACCTTGACAGGCGACCGTAACACATGATATTTCGAGAAATCAAGCGGATTGGCTTATTGCACACGCACCTTCACAAAGATAATTTGTTGCAGTGAGTGTTTAATCTAACTGACTCACACACACACACAAACACACCTGACACAGAGACTGTTGTGCTGTGTGTTGCAGCAGTCAGCAGAGCAGCCTACACAGCAGCCATGAGGACGACTCAGCACGCTTCCTGACCCCTCACAGCCGAGAGGAGAGGTGGGTAACTGTGTGTGTGTGTGTGTGTGTGTGTGTGTGTGTGTGTGTGTGTGTGTAGGTTTGTATGTGTGTACAGTTTTGTATGTATGTGTGTGTGTTTGTAGGTTTGTATGTGTGTACAGTTTTGTTTGTAGGTGTGTGTGTGTGTGTGTTTGTAGGTTTGTATGTGTGTGTACACAGTTTTGGTTGTAGGTGTGTGTGTGTGTGTGTGTGTGTGTGTGTGTGTGTGTTTGTAGGTTTGCGTGTGTGTACACAGTTGTGTGTGTGTGTGTGTGTGTGTGTTTGTAGGTTTGTAAGTGTGTGTGTACACAGTTGTGTTTGTAGGTTTGCGTGTGTGTACACAGTTTTGTGTGTGTGTGTGTGTGTGTGTGTGTTTGTAGGTTTGCTTGTGTGTCTGTGCACAGTTGTGTTTGTCAGTGTGCGTGTGTGTGTGTTTGTAGGTTTGCGTGTGTGTACACAGTTTTGTGTGTGTGTGTGTGTGTTTGTAGGTTTGTAGGTTTGTATGTGTGTGTACACAGCTGTGTGTGTGTGTGTGTGTGTGTGTGTGTGTGTGTGTGTGGATGTGAGTGGGTATGTGTATGTGTATGTGTATGTGTGTGTGTGTGTGTGTGTGTCCTATGTGCATGTACGTGTAGATGTGCTACAGTTATAATTGATTTACATTATGATGACATTCATCATGTCTCAAAATCATATTGTATCTTATCTTACTTACCATCTTATCTTATCTTAGTACTACCTCTACTATACTACTTTTTCAAAACATATCAATAATAATTCAACACATGAGTTCAGTCCATTCAAAGTGGAGGAGGGGTCAAGCTGTCAATCAGAGGGTGAGGGACCCAAGTCTCAGACACATGAAGTCCATCTCCTCAGCCAGATCTTGAACCCCGGAAATGGCTTCCTGTTTCTGCCTTTTCCTTGGAGGCTCCACCTCCACCTCATCCTCCTCTTCCTCCTCCATAAGTCTGGCCTTCCTCCGAATGATGACCTCTCTATCTCTCTGGTGGTCACTCAAAGCCCTGGACATCAGTCCCTTGTAGATGTGGACCAGACGACCCTTATCCTGCTCAGACAGGTTGTGGTCGTGCATGATCTGGTAGCAGTGGTGCTGGAGCACGGTCATGTTGTGTCTGAACCACTGCTCCCAGTTCAGCCAGGTGTCCCAGGGGCGGCTGCCTGCACAGGTGTGTGAGGCTGAGGAGAGGGAGGCTGTAGAAGAAGTCATGATACATTTCTGAATAATTCTTGTTACAATGTAATTTCTTCACAAATGATGCAGTTTTACAAATACTTAGAGAGTTGTAGAGAGTTTTGGGCGAGAGAGAGGTACTCACTGGAGATGTGAGCCGAGGCTTGGTTGCACACCTGCCTCCCTCCCCTGCAGCAGAGAGCACTTGGAGTGTGGCAGAACGGTCAACTTGTTGAATATGGACGCTCATTTTTGAAAAATGTAGAATTTTAGCTTGTAGAAATAAGTCACAGGTCTAGTCTTGGGGTTGATGCCACCAAAACTGAATTCTATTCAACATTGCTGCCTATCAACCAAACATTCTAATCTCAAACATTCTGATGAAGTTGCTAGGATTGATTGTGATGTCAACATATTCAAAAGTAATTGCATCTTTATAATTCTTAGTTTCTATGGTAATGAGTCAGATGTGTATATTTTCAAATCATATTTTGCGCTCAGCAACCAAACATTCTAAATTCCTAGATTCTAAATGAAGTAGATTTGTTTGATTGTGATGGCATCAAATCTACAGAAGGTAGTGTTCTTAGAATTAGAATTCAATGCCTGAAGTCACAAGCGCACACATGCACACATGCATGCACGCACGCACACACACGCATGCACGCACGCACGCACGCACACACACACACACACACACACACACACACACACACACACACACACACACGTCTTCACCTGCAGCATTCAATTGTAATAATTGATTTACATTAGGATGATATATTCATCATAAATTCATTAAAATGTCGTTGTACCTGTTACAATGAAGATCATTCATTCATTCATTCATTCATTCATTCATCATGTCTTATCTAAAATCATATTGAATCTTATCTTACCTACCTTACCTAGCTTATCTTATCTTAGTACTACTTCTACTACACAACGTTTTCCAAATATATCAATAATAATTAAACACACAAGTTCAATCCACACACACCCACCCGCACGCACCCACACATACACCCATCCTGCCCTCGAACAGAGCAAATCTCCACTCTCACTTCCCTTGTGTGTGTGTGTGTGTGTGTGTGTGTGTGTGTGTGTGTGTGTGTGTGTGTGTGTGTGTGTGTGTGTGTGTGTGTGTGTGTGTGTGTGTGTGTGTACTGTGTGGATGTATGTGGATGTGAGTGGGTATGTGTATGTGTATGTGTATGTGTATGTGTATGTGTATGTGTATGTGTATGTGTATGTATGTATGTGTGTGTGTGTGTATTGTATGTGTATGTGTGTGAGGGGGGGGTGCGTGTGGGGATGTGAGTGTGTGTGGGTGTGTCACAGTTGTGTTTGTAGGTTTGTATGTGTGAACACAGTTGTTTGTATTTACACATGTGGCCCCTGGTCCTAGCATAGATATGTTTCTTATGATGACTGATGTGTAGATGATTCACTTACTTACGCAAATGTACTTGTTGTAATTCACTTTAGATAAAGGCGTCTGCTAAATGTCTACAATTAAATGTTAATGAATGTATCAGTGATTGTGTACTGAGAATGAGTACAATTCGTAAACATCTGTTTTGCTGAAAATCACATCATAATTTGTCACCCATTACCAGTGTTATCACAACTAGCAAATGTGCGAACACTCATGGGATGTGTGAGGTCTCATTAAGGAAGTGACTATTGAAAATGGTTTGTGTCATGTACATCAATTCTAACGCATTAGTTGGCATCATTCCACTAGAGGGCAGGGTTTAGCTACTAAACCATGAGGTAGAGAGAGAGAGAGAGAGGGTTGCTTTGAGGGAAGAGTGTGAAATGGGAAATGCAAAAATGTTAATGAGAGGTGTTAAGTAGCTGTGAAATGTGTCTGTTTTTAATGAGACATTCTTTTGGGTCTGAAACACAAACTGAATCCCCCATCTGTGCATCGATGAATCTTTCTCTCTTATGGTTCAAGTTCTATCCACAGTCGTGGTTGACCGAGCACAATAAAGTGCATGTTATCTATAGCATGTGCTGTGACTGGAACATCCCGTTCCTGGCCAACTATGGAGATCCTCAGAAGGTCCAGCACCCTTCCTGTCTCTCCATGCTCCCAGGTGGAACACCTGCACTGGTATGCCCTCTACCAAGCTCATAACGTAAACAGTTCCACCTCTTGTAAATTCACACTATTCAGGTGATATATATGACGGCAGCTGGTGAAAGGGGGAACAAGTCGGCAACCAATCCAAATGTTCATGACTTTTATTCTGAAAAATGTCAATCAATTTCAACGTTGTTGAAAATCAATGACGCACTTACTAGTCAAGCCAAAATATTACAACGCAATGGATTCCTGTGAGTAATCCACACTACGACCCAGTTAACTATAACACTACTTTACATTGTTAGCAAAAGCCTGAATCCAGGCTGAATCCAATGTCATTGATTTTCAACAACGTTGAGATTTATTGACATTTTCCAGAATAAAAGTATGAACATTTCGGTCGGTTGCCGATTTGTTCCCCCTTTCACCAGCTGCTGTCACATATGTAATTGGCCTCCTGAATGATGCAGAGCGTCAGTGTATACGTAGCTGCTGACGGTGAATCTCCTCGAAAACAAAAGACATCAAGAGATCTATTTTCACTCTTCAATTATTTCTCATCTTATCCCTTTCTCATTAAATCCGACTAGTGTCCAACCGGACCAGGATCAGCCATTGATGGTATTGATGAGCCGTTGATACCCATCTTTGATTAGCGCTGGTCAGCTCACTAACGGTCTGCTAGCACACTGATGCATTTATTTATGTGCTGGAGTCTCCTTCTCTGGTTTAGGTTGGAGCTTCTGAGCTTAATGATTTATGGCAATGCAAATGTAGTCACGTCTGCACTTTTGCATCCTCCCCGGAGTGTGTTTTTTCGCTGTACTGTGTGTGTGTGGGAAGGGGGGGGGGTATATGTGTGTGTGTGTGTGTGTGTGTGTGTGTGTGTGTGTGTGTGTGTGTGTGTGTGTGTGTGTGTGTGTCTGTGTGTGTGCGTGTGCGTCCTTGAGTGCGTTTGTGTAACATCAGTCCTACTTTAATGCTTACAGAGCTCTAACAGGGTGCTGGTGACTCATAATTATTATTTACTGGCTTTTTTTTTTCTGGCTCTATTCTGCAGTGTTGAAGTTTGTGCTTCAGTAGATTCAATCCAATTCACTTTCACTACTATGCTTCACTCTGATCCTCTTTGAAAATGAGATGTCGTAGCAAATCAGTTGGCGCATAGAACTTTTGGACGAGTCTGACACAACTTCACAACACGACATCAGGGCATTCACTTACGAAAACCCCCTCACATTGGTAATGTCTTAGTCAAACTAGCTTGATGCCCACCGATTTGCGTTTGATTGATTTTAAGAGCCGTTTCTACCTTCTGTATTGTCCTCCCCGGCCTCTCGTTAGTAAGTCACCTTCGGGGGGGGAACTGATTAAATTAGATGCCAAACTACCAATCCCTAAGGGCACCTGGGTCGATGTCTTACAACCCTGGCTCGTGGTCCCTGTGTGAGCAGAGATAGGTGATGGGCCTATGGGGAATGGTGAGAGCAAGCAGACTCCCTCACGGGTTAGCACTACTAGTACTCCCTAAGCCCCTCCCCTGTTCCTGGTGGACAGCCAATGAATCATGGAGATGGAGCTTCTGAGGGCTGGTGGCGAACCCTTGGAGAGCACAGCGCAGCACAGCAGCTACAGGCAGGTACAATACAAGTAGTGTATGCCAGCAGAGCAGGTGGGGGAGTGGAGCAAGACAGAGAGGGGCCCAGGAAGTGGGTCACCTAGAGAGAGAGAGAGAGAGACTGAGAGAGAGAGACTGAGAGAGAGAGAGGGAGAGTGTGTTTGTGTGTAAGAGAAAGGTGAGAGAGAGAATGAGGAATGAAGAGAGAAAGAGAAAGGTGAACCACAAGAGAGTGCGGTAGAAAAGACTAACCAGAGGAGAGAAGGCACAGTCAGGACTTTGAGAAACTGGGAGAGGAACAGAAACTCAGAGATGAAGACCTAGAACAAGATCCTATATGATTCGGGACCGTCTTGGCCGTCATTGGCCACCCTAGGACCCCCACCACACACACCCCCCCCCACCGGCTTGGGTCACCATGGTTCAGAGTGGCTCGTTGGGCCAGATGTCCTGTGGTTTGGGGGTCCGACAGGGCTGTCACCTGAGGGTGTCCTCACTGAGGAGGAGACTGGCCTTCCGTAGGGTCAAGTGAGTACCTGAGAGTCTCTCTGCTGGATGTCTTCTGTTTAAGACGCTTTGATGTTTTTTGGGTGAATGTGATTGAATGACCGTGTATCCATATATTTGTTTGTTTGGATGACGGGTGGGATCATGATTGCATCTTGGACTTATCATGACAGGGTTTAGCAGTAGACAGAGACTGCAAAGCTGATCTGAGTGAGATTTAGTTCCACAACAAGGGTCTTTGCTCCATAGGTAGTCCTTTTAACAGACAAACCGTTTAACAAACTTTAGGCAGTTTCCATGTTTACTCATAACTGCATAACCCACCCAGCAAAATGTAGTTGAAAAGATGACCATGCCTGACGTCGGAGCTATGTAAAAGTTGACATCTTTTTATGGTTGTTAGTCGTTTGGGCGATTTGATATTAACTCATTATCGACGTCAGTGGACTTTGTGTTTAATGGGATGGTTTGAATGAATGCTGGGATGTTATTAGTTGTGCTTTCGGTTGTTACTCTTTTTTCTCTAGGTCTAATGTATTTGTTTTTTGATTTTTTTTCCAGGTCTGATAATACTGGGGCAGGCAAGCTGAGGTAAGAATTGTCCATACTTTATTAAAGTATTCGCCTTTTGTGCTGAGAATGTTCTAAAAGATGTTGCTGAATCATGACTTCTGCTCCAAGGTGTTCAGATGCCATTGTTTTTTAGCTCCTGGACAAACTACCTCTCGTTGGTGAGGGTGTTTCACATTTGTCGAGCTTGCTGTTTCTGATGTTATGTGAGGTCCAAGTGCTTTATTACCTCAGGCAACCTAAACCTGACCAACACTGAGCCTGAGCAAACCTGAGACAGAGCTGGGTTTGATAGAGACAGTGTATGTTGACACTTTACCTACTCATTTAGAGCATCCTAGCCGTTTCCTAAAGCACTCAGACTATACTGGAATGTCTGAAGGCTCTAAGAATGATTGTACTGGCTTTAGAGTCAAAGGACTCAGATGGGTGGACAATGCACGTTGCTGGTCTGTGATAGCTCTTGTGTATGTTAGCTCTCTTTAGCATGAACACAACCCATTTACTCTGCCGTACTGGGGAGAGCCCACTAAACAAAGGCTCTGACTGTTAGCTTTAGTGCTGATGCAGCGAGCTGGTCTAAACTCACCCTGATCTTTGACCCTGGGTGTTCCAGTCAGGAGGACTCAGGTAGAGCGAGGGATCTGTGTGTAGCTTGAGAGAGGGAACGGGACACTTTTGCCTTTGGCTCCCTCTGCTGGTCAAGACAACATGACGCCACATGGAGAAGAAATATCGGGGTGCGTTCCAAACAGTTCCAGTTATTCATCGCATATGGGCACTGCACAGGGTGTCCAGCCATTTTAACGGATATCCTGATCCAAAGGGAATGAACATGCTCAGTCGGACGTGACCTGCAACCTGGGAGTAAAAACATAGGCGACAAAAGATGTTGGCCTACACTATTCAGGAAATGCAGAAAGTCTTCTCAACAGTCGTTGGTAGAGCTGTGCGAGGATTCCAGGAAAATAACAAAAAAAATGTTTTTATATTTTTAGTGTGCAAGTATTACCTATAGCATGTTTCCCTTGTAATGTTCTGATATTAGGTGACTTACATAAATAGGGCTAAAAAGTAATCTTAACGTTAGCTGGCTAGTAACCATAACTCCATAACGTACGTAGATAGGTGTGTAACATTAACAAGGAATACCGTCTGTAGTTACTGAGTATAAATGTCTGGCGAAGGTCTGTGTTTACGTCTCTGTCGTGTGGGGGACTGAAACACATGTCACTTAGGGCCGCAGTCTGATGAGGCTGCAGGGCTTCACCAACAAAAACATTGTTCTACCCCCGTGCACTATGTAGCTCTCTTGGCAGATTCACACTGTGCAGTGTGGTGTCCAATCAGGGAATCAGGATTAGCCCTGTGGCTTGGAGCATGGCCAAGGTGATCACAGAAGAACAGCACCTCCAAGCCACTACAGTGCCTGCAGTTGAAGCTTTATCTAGGGAGAGAGGTGCCTTGGGGCCTGCCTGCTTTACCAGGCCAACGATGGGAGTTGTTGTTATGCACTAGGCTGCTGCTCAATGAAAGCCTACACATCATATGTTAATAATAATAATAATAATAATACATTAGACTTATATAGCGCTTTTCTAGACACTCAAAGACGCTTTACAAACTGAAAAGATCGAATAGTAATAGTAAAAAGAAACAAAAAATAAATAAAAGAAAGGGGTCGAATACATACATATAGGGGTCGAATACATTTTTAGATTACTAAATCTAAGTCTAAGTGTCTTTGTAGGACAATCTACTCTGTATACTGCAATTACACCTAGATTTAGGGCGGAGAAGTGGCGAACAAGCAACGCCAGCGTCCTCTCTCAACCGGCATGTTTTGAAAAGGGAGGGAAGAAAGGAGGGACGGAG
>NC_137689.1:23230897-23298397 GCF_963989245.1 Nansenia antarctica | reverse complement strand
TCAGTGGCAGCGGAGGATCAGGCAGTCGCTAGCCCACACGAGCACAGGGCCAAAGTGGCTTGAGCAGCCAAGGACCTCAGGTAACACGAGAACATCGGGTGATGAAAAATGGCAGGAATCCCATACTTTCTAATTAAGACAGCATCCGCCGGGACAGTCGCTGTCATCCGACCCCTGGATCCCTCTCCCCGCATACCTCTGTGTGCCCGGAAAAGTCCAGATCAGTTACCTAATCAGTTATGCCAAGGGGGTACAGAGTGTTCTATTTGGAATTCCTATGCTAATTGTCTGGGTTTGTTCTGTGGCGTTGAGTGTGGTGCTACTGCGCTTTGATAATAATCCTTTTGGCATGTGGACGTTATCTTACACACACACACACACACACACAGATGCACACGCACGCGTACACACAATACATACAGACAGGTGTAAACACACACACACATACTTCCTATCTTGTATGTTTGTGTATGTACAGAATGTGTCTGTCACATGTTAATATCGCACACATCTCATGCACACGCACACATACACACAATACGTACAGACAGGTGTAAACACACACACACACACACACGCACACAGCCTTATGTACAGAATGAGTCTGTTAATATCTCATGCACAATACATACAGACAGATGTAAACACACACACACACACATACACACACACACACACCATATACCATATGCCATATATACTGTACATATAATAATACATTAGACTTATATAGCGCTTTTCTAATCACTCAAAGACGCTTTACAAACTGAAAAGATCGATTAGTAATAATAAAAAGAAACAAAAAAGAAATAAAAGAAAGTGTAGGGGTCTAGTTAATTTTTAGATGACTAAATCTACATATAGGTGTCTTTGTAGGACAATCTACCGTACTCTGAATACTGCAATTACACCTAGATTTCGGACGGAGAAGCGGCGAACAAGCAACGCCAGCGTTCTCTCTCAACCGGCATAAAAAAAAAAAAAAAAGGGTGTATGGTACATTGTGGAACACTGATAGGGCTTTCACACCGGCAGTTCCGAACGCCGGTTCGCGTTCGGAAAACTCCGAACGTTGGCGCTGTCTGGCGAACGAGCCCGCGTTCATACCAGTGTATCGTTCGCCAGACAGCGCCAACGTTCGGAGGTTTCGGACGTTCGGAACTGCCGGTGTGAAAGCCCTATGAGTGTGGTGATGAGCTGTCAGACGAGCAGGGCTCAGTGTACAGAGACACAGCCTGAGCCCCGTCCTCAGACGACCGGGCAACACTCCTTCTGCTGGGGGACGTCCACCTCACCACCACCACGCACGACTGCCTCCTGGGACACACGCTACTGACCCACCAGCAGGGAGGGAGAGAGGGAGGGATGAGAGAGAGAGAGAAAAATCCCCATCCTCAAGACGCAGTGAAAGGAACCATTCTTGATCCCTGAGAGCATCTCTATAGTTTGGAGACACACACGCACACACACACACACACTCACACACACCATGAAACAACCTGTCAGGAGATGACAACACAACCTAGGAGATCACACCCATCGCAATATTGCTTTCACATATCCTAGGTTGTGTTGTCATCACGACAGTTCTTCTCAGTATGAGAGGGCCACATTGGACTGCAACATGCACTTTCTGTGTCCAGACTATCTGCAGCTAGGAACCATGAGCCACTGTAACACCTTCAGCCAGCCATTGATCCAGGAAATGCATCAATTCTTATTAGACTGCTTCGTGGAGAGTTTTACATTAGCTTTAAAACCCCACCCACGGATGACTTCAGCAGATTCACAGTTGTCTGTCTGTCTGTGGTACAGTTGTCTGTTTGTCTGTGGTACAGTTGTCTGTCTGTCTGTCTGTCTGGTACAGTTGTCTGTCTGTCTGTGGTACAGTTGTCTGTCTGTCTGTCTGTGAGTCTGTCTGTCTATGGTACAGTTGTTTGTCTGTCTGTGGTACAGTTGTCTGTCTGTCTGTGGTACAGTTGACTGTCTGTCTGGTACAATTGTCTGTCTGTCTGTCTGTGGTACAGGTGTCTGTCTGTCTGTGGTACAGTTGTCTGTCTGTCTGTCTGTCTGTGGTACAGGTGTCTGTCTGTCTGTCTGTGGTAGGGTTGTCTGTCAGTCTGTGGTACAGGTGTCTGTCTGTCTGTGGTACATGTAGTCACAGTTCTCATGTGCGTGACATGTCTCTGTCCCTCTCCTGGTGGGGTCGATAAATGGAGCAGATGTATCCCGGGGCAGCGAACCGTGAAGCGGCTGTATCAGGTCTCTCCCTCCGCCTGACAGGCACACACACCAGGAGGGTTCCAGTGGAAAAACCTCCACCCAGTTCCACCGCTCTCTGTTACTTATCAGTGAGCTGCTGTCGTCGGCCACTGAAGAACTCCTCCTACAAGCAGGCGTCATGACCTCACCTCGTTTTGTGTCATGAAATAGATGTGAAACAGCTTTCTCTCTCTCTCTCTCTCTCTCTCTCTCTCTCTCTCTCTCTCTCTCTCTCTCTCTCTCTCTCTCTCTCTCTTTCTCTCTCTCTCTCTCTCTCTCTCTCTCTATGTCCTCCTGGCACATGTCAATACACTAGTTCTCAACAGAGGTCGTATTCAAGCACAGCCAGGGCTCTAGAGCTAACCCTGGCGGAGGTCCTGCCCGGATGTGCCTTGTTCATGCCAGATGAGAGTGCTAGCAGGGCTAGCAGGGGCTGTGGGTCAGCCACCCTGGCGAGGTTAGCCTAGCCTCTTCCTCCTCCCGGCCTAAGCCAGATGTGTGACGTGTGTTCCGCGGGACGGCCGACTCCCCTGTGTTTGTGTGTATGTGTCCTACTTTTACTGTATATATGACTGACTGACTGACAAGTCGCTGCGTCGGCATAAAACTCTCCACATGACTGATGATGTGCGCTTGTGACGTGTGTCCCTGGCTCTACACGCACGCACGCACACACACACACACATACATACTGTACATGCACACATGCGCACACACATACTGTACACACATATACACACACACACATACTGTACACACACACATACATACTGTACATGCACACACGCGCACACACACACTGTACACACATATACACACACATACTGTACACACACACACACATACTGTACATGCACACACGCACACACACATACTGTACACACACACACACATACTGTACACACACGCACACACACATACTGTAAACACACACACACTCCACCTCCCCTTCCCCCCAGTGACACAATGCAGTCAGGAAGAGAAGCCAGAAACATACATAGTTAGTGTCCTGTTCCTCCTTAATGAGGCGCTGGAGGAAGTGAGCTTGGAAGCGTTTCTTCCCTCCTCATCATTCTGCTATTGTGTCGTGAGCTCGGTTCTGGACGCACTTCCAATGTCGTCCCTCTCGTCACAGGCAGGGTTGCCAGATGGGATTGACAATTTCCAGCCAATTTCCAGCCTAACAGTCTAAAAACCGCTAAATTCACCAAAAACCAGCCCAAAACCTATATTGTCAGAAAACCGCTAATTACTAATGCTGCCCCCTAAACTGTATGTCTGTTACCAATGACGTTTGTAAAATACATTTTAAAACCTGCACATTGTATGTAGCTACTAGGGTGTGTGTTTTAACTTCACGCATTTAGTAACGTTCAGGCACTGACATTTTGATACCTGCCTAAATGCCATTTATCCAGCCCACCCGCCCAAATGCTTTTTTTTCCGGCCCAGTGTGATCAAAAGTAGCCCATTCGGCGGTAATCCGCCCCATCTGGCAACCCTGGTCACAGGTGAAACCTCAGCATTCTGTCCACACAGGGATAACATCCTTTCTCCCTCTCTCCTACTCAGGGTTGTTGTCTCAGAATGGGGGGGGGGGGGGGGTTTGGAAGCTAGCCTGGAAGCTAGCCTGGATGCCTCCCATGGCTCTGACCTCTCCGCCCCTGCAGCTTCCATAGTGACAGTGCTGACACTCCCGCCGCATATTAATGTCCCTCCACGGGCTCCTTTCCCCCCCCAACGCACCGGATTGGATGTTCACTCCCGTGGGCGGGTGCAGACCACAGATCACTACATGACACATCGTCACTGTGACAACCGCCAATGAATAACCCTGTCATGGATGCCATGTCTTATGACAAGGGGCCAGTTGGCTACTCTTTAGAAGAAAAGGGTACTTTTAAAGGTCCAGTATGTACTGTAGATTTGAGGTTTGAGATGAAATGCTAAAGGGACGTGATCCTTGTGTGATTTTACCAGGAGATCGCAGCGTGTGTGTGTTTTTCTAGATTGTCAGTGTGGCCAGGGAGGCAGCAAAGCGCGGCAAAACGACCTGCTTCACCTTTACTGTGAAGTGTTCTCATTTTGGAAACGACACAGTAAAACCAGCGAGCTGTTGTGAAAGTGCAACGTGTTGGTATCAACATTCAGGAGTTGGGCTTGAATGTGTTGTTGTGTGGTCGTGCAGTGAGGGATGGAATTGATTGACTGGAAAGACAGAGGGGTTCATTGATTCATTGAAAACCCGCAGTCTAAAATTGGCCCCGGCTCATATCGATTTTTTCTTTCTGTGTTGATATGTTTGTTTAGTGAGAAGCAGGCATGGAGATTCCACCACACAATCCAGCTTTCTGCCACCACTTGGTAATCGTTCAGTTTAGTTCAGTTTAGTTCAGTTTAGTTCAGTTTAGCAGGATCCTCGTTATCTGTTGCTCATGCAGCTGTTTTTCCTGGAGTCCACATCAGGGGAGGCTGGTGGAGGTAGAAATGGGAGGACAGGCTCATTGTAATGCATGGAATGGAATGAGAAATGTCTCTTCCATTCCGTGCATCACTATGAGCCCGTCCTCCCGTTTCCTCCCCGGTTTCACACAGCTTGACACGTGACACAAGAAGAGAACGGGTTTGGAAAAAGAGTAACCCACATGGACACAAAGACAATACTACATTAAATAACATCATAAACATAATATATAACAAACGCATTCGGTACTGAATGACTTACAATCAATCTAGAATAGGAACTGTACTTTATATGGAATAGCGAGATTTGATTCTGCCACAGAAATCCAGTTCAAGAGTGAAATGTTGTCTGTTGAACACAGACAGTATCACTGTTGTCTATTTAAAGACGGTGTCACTGTTGTCCGTGGCGTTCACGTGTGGCCTCACCTCTTGGACAGCGGCAGAGACTCAGCCACGGTCCTCTATCCTAGTGACCTGTCAAACACAGCAGACACGCAGAAAATCTGTTTGTTTTTAGCTTAATCAGGTGTGGAGCCCTGCAAGCACACACACACACACACACACACACACACACACACACACACACACACACACATATATACCCACACATATACATGCATGCACACATGCATCCACACACGCATCCACACACACACACACACACACACTGATATACACAAACACACCTGTCCTCTACTCTATGACTGAATGTGAATCAGCCATTATTTGTGTGTATATGTGTGTGTGTGCGTGTGTATGTGCGTGTGCGTGTGCGTGCGTGCAGGGCTCCACGCCTGATCATGCTCAAAACAAACAGATGTTCTCTGTTTCTGCTGCGTTTCACAGGTCACTATGATAGATGACCCTAGATGTGTTTTTCCCACCAAGAGCATCACTTCAGCACATCACCACAACCTCCTCTCTCAGGCAGTTGGAACTTAGTCCCCTATTTCATCACAAGGAAGAGAGTAGAACAGTCCACAGCATCTTCAACCCTGAGCTACAGTACGGTAACACACTGTAAACTTGGCATGACACATAAGACAGATGCTTTGCTTTGTTTACGACCTCCGTTTATCACATATGGTATTTTAACGGACAGGGCAAAGGATTAGCATGTTAGCATGTTTCCGTGGTTCCAAAGCTGTGGTAAGAACATGTATACTGTAGCTCATTGTCAGGTAATGGAAATGTGCCTCTGCAGAAGCATCGGGGGTGGTTTAATTAAGTGATGCATAATCGGGATGATATACTAGCATGGAACTTCTCACAAAATGCCTGACGAGCCCTGGCTGTGTGAGAGAGAGAGAGAGAGAGAGAGAGAGAGAGAGAGAGAGAGAGAGAGAGAGAGAGAGAGAGAGAGAGAGAGAGAGAGAGAGAGAGAGAGAGAGAGAGAGAGAGAGAGAGAGAGAGAGAGAGAGAGAGAGAGAGAGAGAGAGAGAGACGGATAAATCACCAGCCCAGTTCACTATGGCAGTTATAGTAGAGAGCTTATGTCTGCCTCTGTGAAAAAATGCACCTCTCAGATCTCACATGATTTACTCTCAGGCGGCCCCGCGATTGGCTGCATCCCGGCTCACTTGGCAGTGAGCTGCTCCCTGATTGGACGCTCTCCGGCTCAGCGTGCTGTGCGACGCGGCGCGATTGGATGCTCTTGGCTCAGGCCACATGGTGCTATCAGCAGAGTGGTCTCAGGGGGATTCATATTCTGTGTTACTCAACAGAAAATGAGCTCCGTGTGTACAGAGAAGGGGTTAGCAGGCAGCACGGAGCGCTGCACAAAGAGCCACCACAAAGCCGTGTACACTAAAGGTATTCAGTGGACGACACGCAGTGTGCTGTGTATAGACTATGCAGCATTGTTGTTTCTAGAGGGCAGATTTGAATCAAGAAAACCCGAATGACAACATGCCCGCATTGTGATTTAGAATATATGTATGAAGATGTATGGAGATTGAAATCTTGGGATATGGGATAATAATATTATGTAGTCTATACAGCATACTGCTTGTCGTTCACTGAATACCTTTAGTGTACATGGCTTTATAGGGACTATATACATATGTTACGGTACATGTGGGAATACGGTACATGTGGGAAAACTAGGGTTAGGGTTAGGTGCTACGTAGACTTGGTACATGCTGGCATGTCTAACCCCAATCCTAATCCTAACCCTACCCCTAACCCTAACCGTAGCACCCTAGCACCTAGCCCTAGTTTTCCCACATGTACCGTATTCTCACATGTACCGTAACATATAGATATATAGTGTTTTGACGAGGGAAAGTTTCCATAGTGTTCCGGAGGCCACTTCAGACCAAAGGTCCACGACAAGACCGTTTTAGAACGTTGCAGAGGAAAAACTTGCCAATCGCTTGCAACCGACATTCGAAAACTGGGAGGTTCAGACCAAATATTAAAGATTCAAGTTAAATCAGACCGCTGCAACTAGAAGCTGGACGTACTGAAACGGTCTCATCTCTGAACTGGGTGACCATCCGCCCCGGCCCGGAAACGGCTGGGAGTTCTGTGGAATGCATTGAGGTGCCCAAACTGCGATGTCATCAGTTCAAATTCAATAAGATGAATGATGGTTGGTTGCCTCCTTATCAACAGCTCCTAGTTTACATACTGTGGTTTTTAGGAGGATGAAAAGCAGAGGTCAGAGACTAGTTCTGGGCTCTTGTTCCTGGGTCCTATAGTCAGGTTGACATCATATCGTGAGTATCAGTGGCGGCTGGTGCTAAAATGTTTGGGTGGGGCACAGGTTATGGGGGCATGCTCCACGGGGAAGAATATCAACTTTAAAATCTGGATTTACAGTCAATTTTAGCATGAGAATAGCTCTACCCCCCTGTACAGACCTCGCCATCCCCTCTACCCCCCTGTACAGACCTCTTCATCCCCTCTACCCCCCTGTACAGACCTCTTCATCCCCTCTACCCCCTGTACAGACCTCTCCATCCCCTCTACCCCCTGTACAGACCTCTCCATCCCCTCTACCCCCCTGTACAGACCTCTCCATCCCCTCTACCCCCTGTACAGACCTCTCCATCCCCTCTACCCCCTGTACAGACCTCTTCATCCCCTCTACCCTCCTCTACAGACCTCTTCATCCCCTCTACCCTCCTCTACAGACCTCTTCATCCCCTCTACCCCCCTGTACAGACCTCTTCATCCCCTCTACCCCCCCTGTACAGACCTCTCCATCCCCTCTACCCTCCTCTACAGACCTCTCCATCCCCTCTACCCTCCTCTACAGACCTCTCCATCCCCTCTACCCCCCTGTACAGACCTCTTCATCCCCTCTACCCCCCTGTACAGACCTCTTCATACCCTCTACCCCCCTGTACAGACCTCTTCATCCCCTCTACCCCCCTGTACAGACCTCTTCATCCCCTCTACCCCTCTGTACAGACCTCTTCATCCCCTCTACCCCCCCTGTACAGACCTCTTCATCACCTCTACCCCCCCTGTACAGACCTCTTCATCACCTCTACCCCCCTGTACAGACCTCTTCATCACCTCTACCCCCCCCTGTACAGACCTCTTCATCACCTCTACCCCCCCAGTTTTCTCTACAATTTCTACAATTTTCTCTCTACAGTTTCTACACGTCAACGTGTACCGAAACACTTGTTTCCAACGTGGTCCTACGTTTCTCCTACACCAAGACACATACAAAGAGCATAGAAACATACAAAGAGCATAGAAACATACAAAGAGCATAGAAGATACAATCAGAATACAGTCTGCCATTCCTTCTCCCAGCATCGATTTGGTTTTCCTATCATGACTGAAGGACAGATGATTCACTTACTTACACAAGTTTGACTTCGGATAGGTCCAGTTGCAATATCAAGTTGGGAACAAAAGATGCCTCCTTCTAATCCATTTGTTCAATTTGTTTACAAAGTCCGGTAGTGGAAAGCAGAACAACGCATTTGTTACTTCACATCCCGCTAGCCATGTTTTCTTCTCATACCAACCCCTCGTAAATCCTCGGTTATACGATTTTCCAATTTTCCCTGCCTTATAAACTTGCTTTATAATTAAATTTGGTCTGGGTGGTCCTAATTCCTTTACTGTTAATTTCTCCTGGTTGCTACGACGGCTGAACGGTGTTTCTTTTAAAGATTCAACCGAGTTGTTCAGAACATTACTAGCCATGGTGAAGCGGGTGAACGAACGTGACGCTGGCCGTATGACATGACGTAAGCACGTACGATTCTTTGTGCATGTCCCAAAACCCCATAGACAAATGACCGAATGGCCTGAAGTTACCAAAATAGATTTTACATGCAAGTCTACGAGAACAGCCTAGTGCAATTTCGAGTAGACTGAAAGTTGCCCTGAAAGGGGCGGGACTTGAAGCTGATTGGAACATACTCCACAGAACACTAGCTGATTGGACTATGATATACTCCACAGAACACTAGCTGATTGGACTATGATATTCAGAAGCAACACTGTCTAGAAGTCATAGAAAAAAAATCTCTCTCTTCTCCCTTTGGTGGGGCATTGTCCAATTGCCCCTAATGAACCAGCCTCCCCTGGTGAGTATGTGTTTGTGATGACCATTGGTCTATCTCTCTATCTCTCTCTCTCTCTCTCTCTCTCTCTCTCTCTCTCTCTCTCTCTCTCTCTCTCTCTCTCTTTTGCTATCAAGAAAATATAGCCGAAAGTCTAAAGTAATTTTATCTTGAATTCCGTCTACAGTATTATATATGTTCTGTATTATGTGTAGTGTATTATATAAACCCCTCAAAAAAAGTTTGGAAACGTTATTTCAGTCGATTCTTCCTCCCCTTTAATAATACCAATTGGTATTGTATTTTATAGCGTTGGAAAGCCTGATCACCTTTACAACGAGGTACAACTTGTAAGGATCATGCATTCGTGGAATGAGTAACACAGCTAAATGTGCAATATTCTTCTGTTGGTATTCACTCTCGTTTTGAGCTTCAAGTGCTGGCAGGTGTATGCCAGTCACAGGTGTGTGAATGGCACCTGAATGGCACCTAATTGACAGGAATGATATTCTGGAGCCAGTGGCGATCCCATATCTCCAGAATCTGGGACCTAACTCCATCCTCCAGGAGGACATCGCCCCCACAGAGCCAGGATCATCACAGAGCACCTCCAGACTTTGGGAGTGGAGAGGGTGGAATGGCCTGCCTTGAGTCCAGACCTCAACCCAATTGAACACTTGTGGGATCAGCTTGGGTGCTGTACGTGCCAGAGTGACCAACGCAACCATGTTGGCTGACTTGCGGCAAATCCTAGTTGAGAAATGGGATGCCGTCCCACAGCAGTGTGTGACCAGGCTGGTGACCTGCATGAGGAGGTGCCAAGCTGTTGTGACTGCGTATGGATCTTCCACACGCTACTGAGGTCCCTGACAGTGTAAAATTAATCAAGTGTAAAAATGGCCAATATGTGTTGTTTTTTCCTTATTACTGTGGGAGAGTGCAATCATCCAATCCACCAAGCAACTCAAAACGAGAGTGAATACCAACAGAAGAATATAGGGGATTTTGGCAAATATTTTTGGGCCACTACCCACACGTTTATCTGTGTTGCTCATTCCACGAATGCATGATCCTTACAAGATGTACCTTATTGTAAAGGTGACTAATCAGGCTTTCCAACGATATAAAATACAATACCAATTGGTATTATTAAAGGGGAGGAATAATCAACCAAAATAACGTTTCCGAACTTCTTTTGAGGGGTAATATATATATACTGTATATATACATATATATTCCAATCTCCACTCCCACCTATAAATTATTTAGAAGCCCTTCTAGCTGCACACAGTTGATTACATCAGCTGGTTTACAGTCAGTTTAATTAGCTGAGATAATCAATGGCAAGCAAAGGAAACGATTGCATTGATGAGACAGCCTGATCAGGGACCTCCTGATTGTAAATGAATGCAGTGCTTTCTCTTCATCCCCATACGTAGAGGTTCCCTTCAGAACACTTACTAAGGCCCTGAATACTTGCGTGTGCTTAAAATACTTCAAATGTGCCCCTCCCTTCCTCAATGGGGGAAAGCAAGGCAAGGACAAGCTTGCTTGGCCCAATCCATTTAGATGTTAGATCAGTCATTACGTCAAGGAAGAAAGGAAGGAAGGAAGGAAGGACGCATTTCTAAAGTATTGGGACAAGGCCTAAGCTTCATATGTGGGATATCAAAGAGTGACAGCTGTGTCACCTCGACACGGGTCACTAATGTCACAGACCAATGAGAGGTCAGCGGCTCTGCCTCTCTCTGAAACCCCCTGCCAGTCTCATTTCAAAGAGTGGCGGATTATCTGGCTTTTTCGTTTTGTTTGTTAATTTGGTTTTTGGTCGTCTTTCATTGCGCCCACTTCCATTCCCCCTCTCCTTTCAAGTCTTGTGTACTGTACTGGGTAGGATGGGAGGATGAGGGGATGAAGGGATAGAGGGATGGAGAGAAAGGGGAAGCGGGTCATGTGTGTTCTGATGCCCGGCGCTGCGGAGACCCAGCTGGGCTCTTGGTTCCTGCGCCCAGTGTCAAGACCCTATGGCCCTCTGGCCCTCAGACCTGTCCTGTTTTTTTGCATTTGTTTTTGTATACACGTGAAAAAAGTATAAACGCACTTACTGTAATGCCGAAGCAAATTCCTATATGTGTATGCATAATGGCAATAAACGTTATCTGAATCTGAATCTGACACATCGTGACATTAGAATTATAAGATTCTATCTAAATATTTGTCAAAATTGAGTTTTTTACATAATCTGATCCATTAGGTGTTTATTAATGCCTGTGTGGTGTTATTTTTAAAATGTTGAAATCTTTGAGTTAGTAATTAATAAAATACAGAAGGTTCCATCTCACGAAACATAATGGTATGTAAAAACTTTGACGCTCAATATCGCTGAACTACCCTAAACGGAGATAGAACCTTATAATTCTAAGCTCACGACATGCTGCTGGAACTCAGCCTGTCTCTCTATACATGTATGACAGCAGCCGGTGAAAGCAGGAACAAGTCAGAAACCGACCAAATGTTCAGACTTTTATTCTATTCTATTATTCATTAAATAAATGTAATGCAATGGCTTCGGCGAGTAATCCCCACTACTACATAGTTAGTATGTAGTACTAGAGTAGTAGGGATTACTCACCAAATCCATTGCATTGCAATATTTTGGCTTGACTAGCGAGTGTGTCATTGATTTTCAACAACGTTGAAATGTATTTACATTTTTCAGAATAAAAGTGATTTTCACATTTTGATTCCAACTTGCTCCTGCTGTCACATTTGTGAATAATCTACTGTATGCATCAGTCATCATATGAAAAACAAATCTATGCTAACAACCAAGGGCCATTGGCAGTCATAGTGCTAGGAAGGAAGGATTATACAAATATATATAACCTCTCCGGTATTTGGTTAGAGGTGTACCAACATTCAAATAAACATATCAAGCACATCATTCACCAATGACAATCAAGTACAACTCAGTCAAATAAACCAATAGATAGATAGATAGACTTTATTTGTCATTGTTACAGTACAGGTACCAAACAACGAAATTTAGGAGGGGAGGCTCCCCTGGTGTTTAAGAAAGGAAAAAGAAACACATTTAACACAATGAAACACCAGTGTGGTCGCTCCCCGAGCCGCAGCGTCTAAGCGCGCGGCCATCTTTTACTCAACCTAAGTCCAATAGTATCATTTGTTTATGTTTTACATCCCTCCTGATTTCAGCTCCAGGCAGGTACAGATATCAGCAGATGAAACTAGTCGTTTAAAATGTTGTGTATTACAATATACCGAATACAACCATAAGAACAAATTATAATAATTATGTAGTTATCTTGTTGTTTGAGCTACTATAGCATAGTAGCCTCGAAGTCCAGACAGAAATCCAGCTTAAATCCACATAAGAGACTGATAATTGGTAAGCGTTCAACTTAAGAAATAACGCATATCGTGACACGGTCTGGTGAAACGGTCTGCATGTCGGCAATTCTCCAGTCGCGCAAAAGACCAAAAAGTCTTCAGCAAGTGGAATGCATTCTTGATCGGGGTGAGATCAGGTGATTGACTCGGGCCATTGCAGAATATTCTACTTATTTGCCTTAAAAACCTCCTGGGTTGCAGTATGTTTTGGGTCATTGTCCATCTGTACTGTGAAGTGCCATCCAATCAACTATGCTGAATTTGGCAGACAGTATATCCCTAAACACTTCAGAATTAATCTGTCTGCTTCTTTTTTCTGTCACATCATCAATAAACACGAGTGGCATTGGAAGCCATGCATGCCCATGCCATTTGACCGTATGTTGTGCGTTCACAGCAACAGTTTCCAAATGCACACAGTGACTTTTTACATACCCAGGGATGTTTGGATATTTTCTCCAGTACCCATTTATTTGTGGGACATGCTGTATCTCTTTGCTCTGTGTTTTACTTTGTGATCATATAGATATGCGGTTCTGTCTATATCTATGTTGAAAATCAATAATACTTAAGTGGATTTTTTTTTGTTAGAATGGCCCCTTTATCTTAAGTCCAAAAGTGTGAGTACAGTACCAGTCTCTTTTTAAGTCCCTTGAGAGGATGTGATGATGTTTATTTCAGCTGCATGGTTCTACTGGATCTCTCAGTTTTAATGAGAGATCCAGTAGAACAGTTCAATAAGAATATTTTTGTTAAAGTAATCCTTCCTTTTTCTAGCACTGTGACTGGCAATGGTGCCTGGTCCTAGCATAGATTTGTTTTTCTTATGATGATGACTGATGTAGAGATGATTCACTTACTTTAGACAAACGGACTTGTCGTTAGTCACTTTGGATAAAAGCGTCTGCTAAATGGCAAAAGTCAATATAATGTCTTACAAATGTATAATACTTTTGTAGGATATTAGAACCATATTGAGAAGAGATATTGAGAAGCATGCTGCTGAGATGAACACCGTTGTTAACAGGGAGGCACCAGATGAGGGTTGTATACTCACTCAAGCTAGAAGTAGCCTGATGTTTTCATTTCTCCCTTGAGTGACTGACGCTTACTGTACTGTACCCATTATTATTAACTAGGAAAATACTCTTATCAGCTGAAATAGCCAGAGCTTTAAGGTTTACCAGAGCACTTACTGAAATTAATATCCCTTTTTTCCCTCTGCTATCACTAAACAAACTGAAGCCTAAGAACCTGTCTGATATCATTTTTCCACATCTTCTAAATGTTTTGATCTGAACAAATGAGCCAGTCATTGACAGTGTAAATTGTTACGTGGGATTCTAAAGTTGGACCCAGATATCGTGCAGAACACAGGAGACGGAACACGAAAGTAGAATTCAAAAATAAAGGCACTCTTTATTGAGTCGTCAGGCAATAATCAACCGAACTTAAAATGATACCATCAAAAGTTGGAGGTAGGTTTAGTCTCCCAAAACTCCTAATAGTATGTAAAGCATTTACACAAGCTCAAGAACAGTCAATCAATACATAACTTCCTATACGACGAGGAACGTTACGACTCTGACACATAGTACTCACGTAGGACAAGTGAACAACCGACACAGAGGGAAAACACAGGGGGATATAAATAGACCAAGACACTCACTCACAGCTGTTAACAATCACAGACATTAGGACAGACAGAGAAACAAATACACAACAAAGGGGGCGCCAAAGGGTCGCTCAACAGTAGAGCGATCCCCAACCTGACAGTAAATAGTGCAAAATGATGCCTGTACTAGATAGATAGACAGATAGATATTCTATTGATCCCCAAGGGGAAATTAAGGCGTTACAGCAGCTCAGACCACAAAACAACGACTAAATAAAGTGACAATTGAATAATAGGCTAAATAAAATAGACACAAATACTAAATAAAGATAGACCAATAGACATTTGGGTGCTTATATATAGTAGGGTGTCCCTATATGTGGGAGAGGAGAGAGGGAGTGTGTGTGTGTGTGTGTGTGTGTGTGCCTGTGTGGGTGTGCCTGTGCATGTGTGTGCCTGCCTGCGTGTGCCTGCCTGTGTGTGTGTGTGTGTGTGTGTGTGTGTGTGTGTGTGTGTGTGTGTGTACATGTGTCTGTGCGTGTGCGTGCACGTGCGTACATGAGCGGAAGAGAAATAGGCGGAAGAGGGGAGAGGCGCTGCATGTGTGTTTGTGTGTGTGTGTGTGTGTGTGAGAGAGAGAGAGAGAGAGAGAGAGAGGGGGGGGGGGGGGAAATAAGGGGGAGTGTGTTTGGGGGGAGGGGTGGATGGGCTGACAGTGAGGGTTAAGTGACGTCAGCGGCTCCATTCATGAAAAAGCGCTTGGAGATAGTAGGAAGAGGGAGGAGACAGCGGGAGCGCTGCACCAAGCAGGAGGACATTATGCAAAACAGCGGCAGCAGCCATCTCTCCCCTGCGCCCCCATCCCCCCATCCTTGCCTCAGCATCCAACCCAGAGAGAGAGAGGAAGGGACGGAGGGAGAGGGAGAGGCTTAGAAAGGCTTGAACGATATAAAGAGAGAGAGACAGGGGGCGGGGGGGGGGGGCTAGGCAAAGACATAGATAGAGCAGTGAAGGTGGAAGAGAGAGAGAGAGAGAGAGAGAGAGAGAGAGAGAGAGAGAGAGAGAGAGAGAGAGAGGAGGGAAGAAGGGCTTTGCAGCAGCCTTTGAAGCACCGCCTGTCTGTGAATCACCCTGCAGAGAGAGAGAGAGAGAGAGAGAGAGAGAGAGAGAGAGAGAGAGAGAGAGAGAGAGAGAGAGAAGGAGATGGTGGAAGCCATGACAGTGTCTGTCTGAGAAAGAGAGAAGAAACAGAGAGAGACAGAGAGAGAGAGAGAGAGAGAGACAGACAGAGAGAGTGAGAGAGAGAGAGAGAGAGGGGGAGGTGCTCCGCTGGTTCTGAGCCATCCGTCTGTGTTGTCTGTCTGACCCAGACCCCACACACGGACCGTTCTGTCTGAGATGCATCAGGGAGGCGGCTCCCCCTCCTCTCCTCCTCTCCTCCCCCTCCTCTCCTCCTCTCCTCCTCCTCCTTTCCTGCTGCTCTCTGAGTCAGTGAATGAATGAGGCAGACTGACGCTGATCGGGTGGGTTCAGTCCTCCATGGCGACCAGGTTAGTGATCGCATCTTCTAGAAGATTCCTTTTCACCAAAACGTCATCATCGTTTTATTGTTTTTGCGCTCGCTGGTGATATTTGTGTGTGTGTGTGTGTGTGTGTGTGTGTGTGTATGTGTGTGTGTGTGTGTGTGTGTGTGTGTGTGGGGGGGGGGGTGTGTGTGTGGGTGTGGGGGTGTGTGGGTGTGTGTGTGTGTGTGTGTGTGTGTGTATGGTGATAACGGACACAAGTGTGGCGGGCTCTGATTTGTTCTTCCCGAGAATGTCTACTGTCGGTATTTTCTCCATCATCGGATGCGTGTCTAAATGTTGGATTAGCCTAGCTTAGGCTAATTAGCTACATTAGGTCCTGTCATTCATTTTGTATGTGTACAGTGCCAAGCTTGAGCATGCTCACTTTGCTAACGTTAGCATCAATGGCTGAATGTGATTCAATGAGGGAAGTGTTAGTTTTGGGCTATGTCTTCACTGAACGCCCAGACATGGCTTGACTCTTGTCTGGTTTTAGAGGGCGGCGTGTTTTGTTTTTTGGGGGGGGTTTTCTGGCCAATCAAAGAGAGTATTACTTAATTACAACATCAGCATTCCGTTGCAGAGGATAGGCTAACAACAATCTCTCAACAATCTCTCATCTCTAAAGATAATTGTTGATGGAAAAAAGAGAGAGACATTACTAGGATGGCTCAGTGGGTGTGTGTGATCACAGAAGCATCTCCACCCACTGTAGTGTCTCGGTGGTCGTGGATGAGATGAGTTCCCCATACAATATAGCGCTTTGAGCACCTGTGTAAGGTGGAAATGAATCCAGTTAATTTATGAACTGATTAATTGATTGATAGCATTATGATTTATGGGTATACATACTTTTACATTTGACATTTTTACCATTTAGCAGACGCTTTTATCCAAAGCGACTTACAATTAGAGATGACAGGGACAGTCTCCCTGGTGTAACTTAGGGCTAAGTGCCTTACTCAACGGCACACTAGTGGTGGTGTTCCCAGGTGGGATTTTGAACCTCATGACCTTCTGATCACCAGTCCAACGCGCTGTCCCCTTCATGTCAGTATGAGAGGGGTAGGGATGGGGTAAAGATGGTGCCATGGATGAGAGCATCCGGAACACACACTACTACTTACTGACATGTTTGACGATACGTTGTCGTGACATACTACTGTCCGATCAGTTCAACCACCCTACCGAGCACGAGCCAAAATGTATGGAATCACCTCAGTTAGTTTTAGTCAGTAGTCACACACGCCCTCTTCAACTGTGACATTGCCGTCTTCCCGCCATTTTAGGGCAGCCTTGACCCCCCTCTGGGGAAGGTTTTTACACCGAAACGTCAGTGAACAAATGCTGTGATTGAAGCAAGTAAGCTGTGATGTAAGCAGCGTTGCTTTGAGGAGGTTTTCTTTACAGTTTCATAATGTTGTTACATGTAGTTACAATAGGTGTGCAGATCCCTAGGCCCATTATTATTCAAGTCAAGTCTTGTCTATTTGTCATTACATAGAATACAAATGTACAACGCTCTACAAAACCTGATCAACATCGACAATAGAATCAGTAATAAGGATATTGCTAAAATAGCTAAAATATATTCAGTGCTGCTATTAGTAAAGCATGCAACAGTGTCCGCCCACTGAGAGGTCGATATCAAAATAAGTGCTATCGAGGAGCGTAGAAGAGGAGATTGGCCCTGGTGAGTTATGATCAGTGATGCCGGTAACGCGATACTAAGTAACGCGATACTCTAATCTGAATACTTTTCCCAGTAACGAGTATTCTAACGCGATACTATTTCCAAATCAGTAATCGGATTAAAGTTACTTATTCATGTGGCTGTGCGTTACTATTGCGTTACTACCTCATAACTTAGGCTAAATGCAGTATTTCTTTGTAATGTTCGATAGTAAACAAACATTTCTCGCGTCTTGGGGAGTGACGTCAGTGCCCACGTTTTCAACACGAGGTTACTATGGAAGGCCATGCCCGCAAAAAACGGCTCTCGACTATCGCGAGATTGCAGCAGAATCGCTCACGTGTATCACCACGCTGATTGCACAGTGTAAACAGAAGCGTAGCCTGCACAATGGAGCGAGAACAGAGATATGCGTTAAATAGCTGGAAATATAAGGATTGTTTTGAGTTTGTGTCAGCAAAGGATGACAAGAACATAAATGTATTTATGTTGGGTGAGGCAAAGAAAGACTCTTTATTTTGTTGTTTTAAGTTATTGTTTAAAGTTTAATTATGTAATTTAAGTTACTGTTAAAATAAAGTGAGTTTTGGCAAAACCAGTTTTCATTTTTATGTTGCGGGGGGGGGGGGGGGGGTCGGGTGCCTAGGCAGCTGCCAATAGTAACTAAAAAAGTAACTAGTAATCTAACTTAGTTACTTTTAAAATCAAGTAATCAGTAAAGTAACTAGATTACTTTTTAAAGGAGTAATCAGTAATCAGTAATCAGAATACTTTTTCAAAGTAACTGTGGCAACACTGGTTATGATGTAATTTGACCTTTGGCGGCAGGGACCAATGCACTGCGGATGACTTACAACCTTTTTGACAACAGAGTGTAGCAAAGGTAAAGCTGGTTGGAGCTGGAAGGTACTGTATGGACCCCAGCCACATGTTACACTCCAATTCCACTCCATGTATTACAATGAGCCCGTCCTCTGATTTCTACCTCCGCCAGCCTCTACTGATGCTACTGCGAGCGTCAACGCCTATATACGGTAAAGTGCTTTTGAGGTGCACGATGCACGTCTTACCCTAGCAGTCCCAACTGTGCTCGCTCTCCTGTCTTGCTGTGCACTACGTTATAACAACAACTACTACTATTATAACGAGGACCCCAATGGAAATATGTCAGTAGACTTGACTGTTTTTACTCCTTGTTGATGTTTCATGTGTGTATTGTTGTACTCAAATGGCTGAGGCAAATATGTATTAGTATGTATATTAAATATGTCAGATACTGTGGAGTCATTCATTCAGTCAGTTCATGGCCAAAGACATCCCAATACCTACAGTAGCTAGTCTTTTTTTTTTTTCTTTGCGGAAATGAGTTGGCTATACATAGATTCAGGTATTCTAATGGGAGTTACAGGCATGGTCTAGAAACCTTCCGTGTCTGATGTCGAAATTGTCAAATCTTGTGTGGATGAACTCAGGAAAATCTGTCAAACCTTTGACCTTGCGTTTGCGGGTTTTTTCGCCTTGTCATTGTTGTCATTCTTGACTAATGCACCTCAGAGTATGCAAAATACAGAGCACTTCAGCCTTGCCCATTGGTTTCACTGCGCTGCAATGAACAATGAATTTGGTCAGCTCAGGGCCATACTCAAATAGGCTACACCTGTAGCAGGATGTAGTGATTTGAATTTGGTCACCCTTCTCCCTTTGAAAAGCAAATGTGTCCTGACCACTAATGGACAGCTGGTACAGTCCCCTGTTTGACATGTCTACCACAACAACCTCATGGGACTAGCAGAGGGGTACGGTAGTTGACCCTGGTCCAAGGGATTGCTGCTACAGCTCTAGGTACCATAGATCCTTCTGATGGGGACACGGCTATCCATGTTGAATTTCCAATTGGTTCAAATGTTAAGGTTGTTTGGTTTACGTTTAGGGGTTTGGTAAAGCTAGGGTTATGGTTAGGGTGTAGTTAACGTCTAATTCATAGGGTTATGGTTAGGGTGTAGTTAACGTCTAATTCATAGGGTTATGGTTAGGGTGTAGTTAACGTCTAGTTCGGGCTGTTAATGGAATGCTGGCCAGGAAGGTCCCATCAGTCTCACCCATTCTGATTGGATGTGTCTCTGTGTTACAGTACATGTGGGAAAACTAGGGTTATGGTTAGGTGCTAGGGTGCTACGGTTAGGGTTAGGGGTAGGGCTAGGGTTAGGGTTAGGATTAGGGTTAGGGTTAGACATGCCAGCATGTACCAAGTCGACGTAGCACCTAACCCTAACCCTAGTTTTCCCACATGTACCGTATTCCCACATGTACCGTAACATATGCATTGAACAGAGGGTGGTGGCAGTAGAAGGTTAACTCAGGTCCAATGGGCTTGGGTTCTTTGACAGAACAAGTCGGTAACCGGCCAAATGTTAGACTTTTATTCTGAAAAATGCAACAACTAGGTAGCAGTGGGGGATTACTCACCGAATCCATTGCATTACAATATTTTTGGCTTGACTAGCAAGTGTGTCATTGATTTTCAACAACTTTGTAATGTGTTTACATTGACATTTACATAAAGGTCTGAACATTTGGATTGGTTGCTCCTCCCTTTCACCAGCTGCCGTCACATTTAGAGTCCACGATCATACTGACAACAGGGTTGTCTAACCCAGACCCTAACCCTGACCCTGACCTGGTATGAGGAACCCAGTGGCAGTCCACTGCGGTCCCGATGGCTGTGCTGTCATCGAGAGTGGTCGATGTTGAACCCAGTGCTCCCATTGTTCAAACTAGGAGTCAGCTGAGAGTCACCAAAGTCCTGGATGTGTAGAGTCCTGGATGTGTAGAGATGTGTAGAGTCCTGGAGGTGTAGAGTCCTGGAGGTGTAGAGATGTGTAGAGTCCTGGAGGTGTAGAGTCCTGGATGTGACTAGAGTCCTGGGCCTGGTTGCATAAAGATAGACCCAGTCTTAGACTTAGATCTCACTTTAAGTCAGTCTTGCTATAGACTCTAAAATGTTCCTGTTGCATAAAGCTCACTGATGAGTGACTAAAGTAAGACTGACTTCGATAGCCTGTCACGCAATGCATTCGAGGTAAAATAAGACACTTGACAGAAGACCTAGCGGCGGAAGATATGAGAGATAAACTCTTCTGCTGAAAATGTATGTATATTGGAGGAATGTAATGTGGAGAAAAGCATACTGCTTAGCAGTTTTAATCAATGAAGTAGTTTACCGCACTGGAGTTACAGTAGCTAGCTACTAGCCCTGACTCGTTCCCATAGCAACACAGCTCTTAAATCAAGTTTAGCCAGTTAAATAAGTCAGTCTTATTTTTTATGCAACAGCCAGTCTTAATTAGCCTGGTCTAACCTGAGAATATAAGACTAGTCTAAGGCTTAGAGCAGTCTTAATCTGTCTTTATGCGACTGGCCCCTGGACATGAGTAGAGTCCTGGATGTGACAGGCAGATGTTGTTTACTGTGTTGTACATGTTTATGACACTGTTTGTTAAGTTGTTGTTGTTTTAGGATTTAAGTGACAGCTAGATAGCTATCACACGTACACACGCACACACACACACACACACACACACTCCAAATCTGTACCCACATCTGTACCCATCTGTCTTCACAGACTCTCACCCATACAGTACAAAATGTACACACACAAAAACACACACACATTTTCCTGTCCCTCCCACCATGCCCTACAATAAGCAGCCCAGTGTGGTGTGTGTGTGTGTGTGTGTGTGTGTGTGTGTGTGTGTGTGTGTGTGTGTGTGTGTGTGTGTGTGTGTGTGTGTGTGTGTGTGTGTGCGCGCGCGCGCCGGTCACCGGTGTGTGTCTGAAATAGAACAGAGGAGGTCCTGTGGAGTGATGAAGTGATGGAGGAGAGGTGCTGTTCACTGTATATTCACACTCCTCCCACTGGCCCTTACGTAAGGCAGCGCGCACACACACACACACACACACACACACACACACACACACACACACACACACACACACACAGTCCAACAACCAGGTGGCCACTGTTTCGTAACAATGTGTCTCTTACCTCCCAGAGCTGGGCTTGGTCAGGAAAGATGCAGTGATGTCGTTAGGCCTGGGCTTCCGGGACTCGAGCCCCGAGTGTTTTCTGAATTAGCCCCGGATCTCCGGATCCTGGAGGAAAAGAAAAAAGGAATCGCCATCTACTGCATCGCTTTCAATTTAGCGCAAGCTAAAGACTCCTCTGCTCTCCTCTTCTCTCTCCACTTCTCTCTCCTCTTCTCTCTCTTCTTCACTCTCCTCTTCACTCTCTTCTTCACTCTCCTCTTCACTCTCTTCTTCACTCTCCTCTTCACTCTCCTCTTCACTCTCCTCTTCTCTCATCACTCCTCTCTCCTCTTCTCTCTCTTGTCAGGTGTGCAGTAGACTCTACCAGTTTCAGAGCAGGGAGATAAACACTAGCAATCTCAGCTTTGCATAGGGATGTGTGTGTGGGGGGGGGTTGGGGGTGGCTGGCTGGGTGTGTGTGTGGGTGTGTGTTTGTGTGTGTGTGTGGAGGGGGGGGTGTCTGATTAGTTTCCTATGTAAATTGCAAGGTGCATGGTGAGAGTTGTTGAATGTCTCCTTCAAATTCACCCATTTTCATATTTTTCATCTCAGCATAGTGTTGTAGCTGTGGCCTGCCCTCACTCTGCCTTTTGTTTTGCTCTGGTTGTTTGCTTTTCCAGCCTGACTTCACTGACTACATCCACACACACACACACACACACACACACATACACACACACACACACACACACACACACACATACACTGATTCAATAATGCAGCCTGCACCCAAAGCCTCTAGGTGATGGTGTGGGACAGGGTGGAGCATGGGCAGGAAGAGAAAGAGAGATAGTGTGTGAGAGGGAGGGGGAGGGAGGGGTGGGGGGGGGGGGGGGAGTGTGACAAGAGAGGTGATGGCAGGACACTCCACAGCGGGCACGTTGCGTAGGAGGTCACTGCTGCGATAGACAGAGAGGGAGAGAGAGAGAGAGAGAGGGTACAAGAGACACAGAAAGAAGGGAGGAGAGTGAGGGGGCGCCAACCCGTGCAGCAACAATAGCAGCTGTTCGCCGGTCAACCGTGGCGTCAAAGAGGCGTCATTGGAAGTTTGTTTTCCCTCCACTTAGTTCGCTGGAGCAGCTTGTCCAGAGACAACCGACGCACCGATCAAACACACCTCGCTGGGCTCTAGAGTACGTTACTCTGGGACACGAGTGGAGCTCTGGGGTCAAGAGTCTAGGGGCTGTCAAGTCAGCTTTTAGTGGACTCATCTAGCAATTCATCTGATGTGGAAATGTCCTCTTTGTGTGTTGTGTTATTATTCAGAATACGCCAATTCGGTGGTCAGAGATGTGATGAACGTTTCTAGACAAGAAAGCGAAAGTGTTGCCTCAATAATGAGTAGGGGGGTGGGGGTGGGGGGGGGGGGGGATAATAGGGCGATTTACATGTGAACCATGAATATGGTGGCCTCCTAATTTCCATGGATTGGGACTGTGCTTCCTTGGTACAGCACTCTTGTTTGTCCTTGGTCTGATATATACACAGAACAATCATATAAACACTTTTGTTTTTGCTACATTTCATCAGTTGATATCAAAGATCTAAGATGTTTTCTATGTACACAAAAGGCAGATTTCCTTAAGATTTTGTTCACAAATTTGTTTGGATCTGTGTTAGTGAGCACTTCTCCTCTGCCAAGATTATCCATCTACCTGACAGGTGTGGCAAGATCATATCCAGATGCTGATTAGACAGCATGATTATTGCACAGGTGTGCCTTAGGGTGGTCACAATAAAAGGGCACTCTAAAATGTGCAGTTTTATCTTGAAAAGAGACATTTACTAGGCACTGAACTATGGATTTCACACATTCATTTTAAAATGTTTGCGGGGGGGAGGGGGGGGGGGGCAAAAAAACAGTCAGTATCTGTCTGGTGTTTCCACCATTTGCCTCACGTAGTGCAATATATCTCCTTCACATAGAGTTGATCAGATTGTTGATTGTGGCCTGTGGAATGTTGGTCCACTCCTCTTCAATGGCTGTGCAAAGTTGCTGGTTATTGGTAGGAACTGTAACACGTTGTCGTATACGCCGATCCAGAGCATCACAAGCATGCTCAAGGGTGACATGTCCGGTGAGTATGCAGGCCATGCACGAACTGGGATGTTTTCAGCTTTCGGGAATTGTGTACAGATCCTTGCAACATGGGGCTGTGCATTATCATGCTGCAACATGAGGTGATGGTGGTGGATGAACGGCACAACAATGGCCCTCAGGATCTTGTCACGGTATCTCTGTACATTAAAAATGCCTTCAGTAAAATGCACCTGTGTTCGTTGTCCGTAGTATCTACCTGCCCATACCATAACCCCACTGCCACCTTGGGCCACTCTATTCACAACGTTGACATCAGCAAACCGCTCACCCACATGACTCCATACAAACTGTCTGACATCTGCCCGGTACAGTGAAAACCGGGATTCATCCGTGAAGGGAACACTGCTCCAAAGTGCCAGACGCCATCGAAGGTGAGCATTTGCCCACTCAAGTCGGTTACGACGACGAACTGCAGTCAGGTCAAGACCCCGGTGAGGACGACCAGCGTGCAGATGAGCTTCCCTGAGACGGTTTCTGACAGTTTGTGCAGAAACTCTTTGGTTATGCAAACCAATTGTTGCATCAGCAGTCCGGGTGGCTGGTCTCAGACGATCTTGCAGGTGAAGATGCCGGATGTGGAGGTCCTGGCGTGGTTACATGTGGTCTGCGGTTGTGAGGCCGGTTGGATGTACTGCCAAATTCTCTGAAACGACTTTCATCCTTTGTTCTTTTTGGGGAGAGGAGTGATACAGAGGAGAGGATGACAACATCAGGAATAGACAGCCCAGAGTTGCCGTCAGACCTGGGGTCAAACAGTCATTTCAAAATGGAAGTGTTTCAGCTCTAAAATACAAATAGGAGGCTTCAACCGTCTTATTGTCTCTCAGGATGGGTCAAACACTATTTAGTGGGACTTGTTTGTCTAATCTGGCCCGCTTCATGCAACAAAGTTGTTGTTTTCTATTACCCAATACGGTAGCAGAAACAAATAGTGCCACTGTAACCGAGTTACCGATGCTAAACTCCCTCCTCAGGTTTAAATACGCCCACCCGAGCCATGGAGTTGCTAGCGTTACAGTGACATGGCTGGTTCAGTTCCATTGTTTCGGTGGGCTTGTGTGTTAGCAACACAGAGGACACAGTTTGAGGCATGTGTGAGTTGATATAGCAGAATACTGTTCACGGCAGCGTGACACCTGTTACACAACTGTACCCCAACTGTGGATTCTGTTCTTTTTTTTTTTTTAATCCTTCCCTCTTTCTTTCCCTCCCTCTCCTTCCTCTCTCTCTCTCTCCCCAGCACTGCCAGTAACTCGAACCGGAGCACGCCTGCTTGCTCGCCCGTCCTGCGCAAACGCTCGCGCTCGCCCACGCCCCAGAGCCCCGAGGGTGAGACCATGGTGGAGAAGGGCTCGGACCACTCCTCAGACAAGTCCCCCTCCACCCCAGAGCAGGTGGTTCAGCGCACCTACAGCCAGTCTGTCCACTCCGCCACCCGCAGCGGCGGAAAGAACTCCAAAGTGAGTATGCAGAGAGGGACGCATACATGCACGCATAGACACACTCACACACACACACACACACACACACACACACAGATACACACCTGTTAGTCTGTCACAGTTGGGGAAAATAAGTCAAAGGTTTTGCAGCAGCAAGCACCTACCGCACACACACATACACACACACACACATCACCGTACATAAACACTCTTCGCATTCTAGTCCAGAAAGTCAGGGTCACTTTGATACAGGGTGGAATCTCTAGGCACTTGCACATATCAGCTTTTCCTATAATTATCCTGACCTTGCAGTACCCGTTGGCATTGACTTAACGTCGACCTGGGAACAGCTCCCATGTGGGCAGCTCTGGACACGCCCCAACATCAACCCAAAACACTCTTACTAGCCCCGCCCACTGGCTATCATCACACCCTTTGCCCCGCCCCATGTGTACTACACCACCACCACAGCAGTGTTAACATGTGTGGTTTACTACAGTCCTTCTGACCTCCAGAGACTTCCACAGAAGGTAAAAACCCTCACAAACACCAGAGACACCCCGACGCTGTCACACCCACAGCCATGATTGTGTTCTTTCTTCAACTCAAGTTGACGTTTATCAGTAGAGGATAGCGGGGGGTTTGGAAAGACGACACATCTCAGCATTTCCACCACAGAAAGGTGCTTCTTGGACCTTATTTTTCTCATATTCCATTTCATGCTAATCGTAATAGTGTCTGTTTGCCTTTCACTTCCAACCTCTTGGAGTTGGACTTGTCAATCACTTGTCATGTTGTTGTTTTTTTCTTTTTGGTTCTTATTCGGTTGTGCCATTGAACTCCTTTTGGTTTTTCCTCGAGCGATATAACGGTTTAAACGTTTCGCCGCCATCTTAAAAAAAAAAAACACAAGCTGAGTCTGTAACTTTGAAACTGTTATGGATTCTTTTTTTCTTTCTTATGTACTTGCTGTTTACTTTCTTTGTTTGTTTGTTTCTTTTCTGATTTTTCTTTGTTTCTTCTTCTCATGCATGCTAGTCTCACAAGCGACTTTCCAAAGTAAGCATCACTCTTTTCTGGTCTTTCTCCTCCTGCTTGCTGTCTTCACCACGCCTGTCTGTGTCATCAACCCCACTACCCCCCCCCCCCCCCCTGCGCTGAGCTCATACGTCTCTCCTCTACACCTCCCTAAATCTATCTGCATTACACCAACACAGCCCTGATCCCAGATGAACCCCCTAACCCCCCACCACACCCTACCCCACCCCCATCTGGCACCTCCAGTGGAGCCAAGCAGGTTTATAGCCCATTGTGGGTGGAATCCTAACTGGTGTGGATCTCGAGTTAGGTTTCCATCCTTTGGGAATAGCTCCCCTCTTGTCTTCTGATTGGCTAGAAAGGCATTGTCCCCGTATTGATAACACCTATCAGATCTTCCAGATCTACACATGTGCCGCGGGGGTTAAAGGCTTAGGGTCCATTTGGGAGTGGCTGGATACTGTACTTATATCGCCTGTGTTTGCTTACTCTACTCTGCCATCCAGCAGAGGCTGGTGGAGGTCGAAAACGGAGGACAGGGCTCATTGTAATGCATGGAATGGAATGAGAAAATGGTATCAACCACGTGTGTTCGATACCATTCTTCACTCCGTTTCCATGCATTCCAATGAGCCCCGTCCTCCGATGTCTACCTCCGCCGGCCTCCCCTGCTGCAGTCTTTCCCTGCCCTGTTTCTTCCCCAAGACGACTAACACCTTCTCTAACCTAAATGATGACGGATCAGCCTGGATCAGACCGTACGCTTACCTGTGCCACCTCTGTTGACCTTGCCTAACCTACCCCCATCCAGTCCCCCCCCCCCCCACCCCCTCTTACCAACTCTAACTCTGAATCCCAAATCGACCCTCTAGCCCCCCTGTTCCCTAGGCACTTGTGTGGAGGAAGTGAGAGGCTTGTTGGATAGATGTCAACAACCTCCGGCAGAGAATCCCCTCAAGCGGATGGCAGGGGACAAGCCATGTGCCATATTGCTTGAACCTCAATCCCCTCAGATATCCCGTAGGGACGAGGGACGAGGGGTCGATTTAGGATTGGACACACTGCCTTCTACTTCCTCCAACATCACCGCCTCCTCTGTCGCTAGCTGTTGTTGTCATGTCATGTGCTGCTCATGTTGTTCCTTTGCTTTGATGTTGGACCATGGCAGTGGAGCCTATTTTTGCAGGAAGAATACATACATACAGTTACAAATCTCACTTGTAGTAAATAAAAATAAATTTAAAAAAGACAATACCAAATGTTTAAATTGTCAGAGTAGACGCACCCCTTGTATTGATGGACATTGAGACATACTCACACACACACACATACTAATGTATACACACAGGGTAAACTCACGTATCCCTTGTATTGACACACACACACACGCCTGCACACATGCCTAGTGTCCGGATGGCGACCCACGTGAGAAGCGATAGTAATTCAACAGAAATCACAATTTCACCTGGACTGACAATAATATCCAAAGAAAGCCTTGCATGGTTCCTATCACTGTTGGAACACCATACATCACACACTTCTACAGCCGTCTGCATTTCCCCCAGCCCTCCAGCTGCACATCTAACGCGTACGTGTCTACGCGTGTGTCTTACCTCACCTCTCATTTGCACCATCGCTTGTCTGTCTGTGTGTTTATTTTCTTTCCAGTATGACAGACTAAACCTGATTAAAGTAAGCGCTCATCTTTTTTTATTTGACCTCTTGGCCCTCCCTCCCTCCCATGACCCCTGAACCCCCCCCCCCCCCCCCCCCCCAGACCCCCCACCCTCCCCTCCGTGCTCTCCGCTCCACCTCCCGATCCCATCTCCCGTACGTCCCTGAGTTCAGTGTGCTCTCTGTGGTAACACCACTTGACGATGACGACATGTGCTGCCTCATTGTAAATTGCACATGCTTTGTCCGATTACACGTCGTTGAATATCTAAGCGTTGTGTGCTTTTTTACATTACGTGTTTATGTGTGTGTGTGTGTGTATGTGTTTGTAGCCTGTGTGTGACAATCTCTCAGTGTACCGAATTTCTTTTTTATTCAGGTGAAAGGGTTTACCCGCCTTTTCTGTCAATGTTATTAGTGTTAGAGTTTAAACCCCACCTATTCAATCTATGGTGTTCAGGATTTACCCCTACCCCTGTGATTTTACCACAACTACATCCCCTGTGTTCTAATATACCCCTAGTGTGTAAAAACCAGATGACCTTATGTGGTTCCTCTGTTTCGATGTGAACCCCAGATCTGGTTGTCAGCCCATGTCACTGTTATTCAGATCTATTCTTCACTAGAGCTGCCCTCCTAATCAATGACCGAACCTTATCTCCCACCTAAGTTAAGACTTCATACTGTAGGTAATGCTGCCCCCTTGTGGCACGTTGGAGTAACAGTGTTTTGTAGGCGATTCACTCCAAACCGTTCCAGCACTTTGATACTGCAGCATGTTTTGAAGTGTCAGGGCTTGTATTTCACAGCAATATTCTTTGTGTTTTTTTTTTTTTTCTTAGCCCTCTTTGCTAACCCAAACATTTCTCTCTTTTTGTCTCCTTCCCCACTATTACGTTTGGACGTTATGACCACAGAAAAGCCAGAGCTGGTACAACGTAAGTCCTTCTCTTATGTTTTCTCCCTCGTGGGTTTGACTGATATTGTGCCATGCTAGATGAAGTCATAACACCGCAAGGTGTCGTCAATCCTCCAGTATATGATGCTGTGTCGTTGAAAGGACTTGGCTGTGGCTTATTGATTCTTGAGGCAGGCTTCATGTGTCTTCAGTGCTGTTGCTCTCTAGACGATCAGGGAAATAGTCTGTCATTGTCAAGAAAGGATGAGAGGGCTAGCTCTCATATTTCAGTTTGAACGTGTTGACAGAGTGCAGTGGGATGCACTGCAATGCTCTACCATGAAGAAGTTGCTTTTTCTATAATTAAAGCTACCGGGGAACCCTTATAGGGTTGCTATGCAGATTTTAAAATCTTCCCTTTGAAGTACTTTTCCCCCAGGGTGTCCAGTCTAATCCAGTCTACGCAGACTACACCGTCATAATGATGGTATTCATATGAAACGATGAACGCTTTCCAAACTTCTTCTCTGAGGGAATGTTTGGAAAAAGCAGGCCAATTCAGATGTCGTCAATTGAATAATGAAAATGTTTTCAGCTTGGACACGTTTTCCGTTGTCCCAGAGCGAACAGGGAAGTTCTCGATGCGTTTGCCTTGTGGTCACTTTCCCATGGGAAATAAAGAGACTGGAGATAATTGGCATCCAGTCTGAGGACGTGGATATGTTGTTGTTTTCTTGCGTGTGTGTGTGTGTGTGTGTGTGTGTGTGTGCACATTGGAGCTCACTGGAGCACACATGCATGTGGTGTGTGCTTATATGCCTGTGTCTGTGTACGTGTGACCATGTGTGTGCATGCATGTGTGTGTGTGTGTGTGTGTGTGTGTGTGTGTGTGTGTGTGTGTGTGTGTGTGTGTGCGTGTACGTGTGCATGTGTGTGTGTGTGCGTGCGTGTGTGTGAATGGCTTTTGTTATGTTTGGTCCTCTCCGGACTGCGGCCCTGGCCTCTGCCCTTGGACTGCAGATAAGCAGAGAGACACACAAAAGGGCCATTGTGGAGCGACCGGTCAATCCCCCCCGCCCCCCTCAGATGAACCAGGCTAACTTTTGTTCTGTGGATCAGGACTAAACAAGCCCGATCAATGCATCTCAAACCCCATGACTGTCTGGAAAAGGTTCACTCCCCCTCTTGCTTTTTGTTGGAAGGTTTTCCCTCGATTCATGTAGATGACTTTCCCATGTACTGTAGGGGTTTATTTGCCCTCTCCTTTTCCGTTTCTTATCCTGATAATATTAGATTAGATTCAACCTTTTTGTCATTGCACAGAGAACAACGAAATTTATTTTTTGTTCTAGGCACAGGGTCAGCCTAGGGGTTAAGTCCCTTGCTCAAGGGCACAACGGCAGTGGTAGGCACCTTAGATATAATGCAGCAACCCTCCACTCATGCAGCTCCCTCCTGAGGGAGGGGATCGAACCAGTGGCGATTCCGATGGCTAGCTGGCCTCTTTAACCGCCTCCTCATATTTCAGTGTCTCATATATCAGCTCACCTTGTGTGGAGAGCAAAGAACAACATGGAAATAATAACACATCTAATTTATGTAGCGCTTTTCTAAGACCCAAAGACGCTTAACGTGGTGAACAGAAATGAGAAGGTGTCCTTCGTGACATGGTTTAACCGTTGCAGGCCACCGACAATATTTGTGGTGGAGAAGATAGTGGGTGTGTTGGATAATATGATGCATATCCTGTTTGTGTCAAGTCAACAGGAAGTATGTATGAGGGAGATACCAGGCTGGTGTAGGCTTTATGTCTCACGATCGGCCCTCCTTTTGTGTTTGTCATTGTGTGTCCGAAAAAAGGGTTGAGAGATGGGTCTGCACTTACATGCTCTCCATACATTTGATATCAGATATCTCAACCCTAATTCACACTGCCAAGCTGAAGGAGTTAAGCTGAGCTGAGCCCTGTTGGTCTGTCCTGTTTACATATCCTCCATAGTTGCTGTAACAGTGCTGGAAATAACAATGTGAGAGGAGCATGTCAGAAGCAGCACTGTATGGTTGGAGTCAGCCCTTTCGTGTCTGAAGGCCCCTGAGGTTTTGCTCTTACGGTCTATTGACGTGGGCTGTCCTTTAGGATAGGAGTCATTCTGAAATGCACTCCAGTGATTGGTAATGTGATTTAGTGCCTCCAGGTTACATTGCTTCACAGATACATTGCCCTGCATAAGTAATGGGACAGTGGGAAGCATTTTTTTTCTTCCTTTGACTCCATTGGTTTGGATTTGATTAAAGTATACTGTATAGATTGTCAGTTTTTATTTAAGAGTAGCCTATATTTGTATGTTGGTTTCACCATTCAGAAATTGCAGCACTTTTTATACGTAATCCCCTTATTTCAGGGCACCAAATGTAATAGGACAGATTAATATAATGTCCAAATTAAGCACTCATTTTTAGTCTTTGGTCAACAATCCTTTGCATGGAAGAACTAGGCTACCTAAAGTCTGTTGACTCTGAGCATCTTCCTTGGTGATGCTCTGCCAGGCCTGTACTGCAGCCATCTTCAGTTGTTGTTTGTTTTGAGGTCCTTTTACCTACAATCTTATCTTCAGGAAAATAAATGCATGCAAGTGCAAAAAGCAAAATATTGTCAAATCAAAAACATTACATTTTTGCCATTGAAAAGCTCCCTAGTTGCTATGGCAGTATGTTTGAGGCCATTGTCTTACTGTATAATGAAACACCAATGAATCTGAGGCATTTGCTTGTTCTCAAGCAGACAGCATGTTTCTGTTCTCTTCACATTCTGCTGCAGTCAGCAATCACATTATCAATTAAGACAAGTGAGCCAATTCTTGTGGCAGCTATATATTCCCAAACCCTGATACCCCTTCCCCGTTTCACAGATGACGTGGTATGCTGTAAATCTTTGGCAGATCCCTTTTTCTCCGACCTTTCATTGTCGTGCATTTTTGTATGATTATTTCAGGGAATAATACAAGGGAGTGGTAACAAACAATAAAACACAGAAGAGAAGTACAAATACAAAATTGGCACAAACCTTCCATCCCCCGCCCCCTCCTCCCCGTCCAAATCTCTCCCTACCCCAGCAATCCCCCCCTCCTCCCACAAATGTCCTTCCCCCCACATACCGCCAACCCACCCGCCCCATCACAGCCCGCCACCCCACCCCACAGGACCCAATGGAAGGAGCAAATAGATTTGAGAATAGTAATGCTGGATGGATCCCAGCATGAAACATTATCAGAGATTGCCTGATGCCTGTTAGATGCCCAGTGTCTATGCTGGCTATGTCTATGAAGTCTAAGATCCACCTGTGTAGTCAAACAATGGGGAGACTTCCACCTGCAAGCTATAAGCCTTTTGGCCGCTGTAAGGTCGGCCAAACAGAGGCGTCTTTTCCCCTTACTTTCCTGTCTATCTTCACTAACTCTATCTAATACTCAGCCCCACTCAGAAAAAAATAACCTTTAAAAAAATATATATACTAAAAATGGTGGAACCAAAATGAATACAAATACCATCCAAACCTTTGGAGGCAAAAGAAGAAAAAGTGCTTCACTGTCCCATTACTTACACAGGTTACTGTGCATGTACGTGTAGGGTAGATGAAGGGTGTTTATCTGTGGACTATAATCGGTAGTTAAACAGTCCCTTCTGATATTGACTCATACATCAGAGCACCTGCACCAAATTATTGAATCCATTTGGGGATTTTTGGGCATTGTAGCTGAAGCAGTACATAATGTCCTTTCACAATCCAAGCCCGCTCCCTCCCCTAGACCAGCACGGTTCTTCAAACATTGATTGATTACAAGTGTTACTCTCTTGTGCCTTTGCGGCAGGGTTGTCATGAAGAATGTATGACTCCAGCTTACTTCAACAACACTTTTGGGAAACTCACCACCGACTCATCATCAGTGAGCAGCTGGGCGACATTAGTTTGTTGTACTGTAGAAGATCACTACCCTGTGATCACTGGTAGAAGCACCACACCATTCACCCCCCCCCCACAAGCAGTGAGGTGAAAGACTTACCTGTATGCAGGTCTGTCACCTTTCACTGCTGTCCAAAAAGCCCCAAACACGAAATACACAAGAGGCTTTTAACTGACCTCCTTGAGCGTGTCATCTGTCTTTGACAGTCCTAACAGCAGGAAGAGCTTGGAGAGGAGATGTTACCGTACACTCCTCACCCCTAGTGCTCCTAGAGGTCAGCTAGCCATGTGCCACAGCCCGAGGCTGGTGGAGGTAGACATCAGAGGACGGGCTCGTTGTAATTCATGGAATGGAATGAAGAAGTGCACCATTCCTCATTCCATTCCATGCATTGCAAGAAGCTTGTCCTTCTATTCCTACCTCTACCAGCCTCCCCTGATATGTGACAGCAGCTGGTGAAACCAGGAACAAGTCGGCAGCCAATTTAATGTTCAGACTTTTATTCAGCAAAATGTAAATACATTTCAGTGTTGTTGAAAATCAATGACACTCGCTAATTGCAAATTAGTTTATTATTATTACCTACTTGAAAAACGTGCAAACATGCCGTCAAGCATTATTAGACATCGGTTCTCAATGCAAAAGTTGGGAATTTGAACAAACTCGCATTCCGAACGAACTCGCCAGGTCTGCGGGTATTCATGGAACGGACACGCTGAGACGAGGACCCACTCGGCGGATTCGTGACATTAGACAGAGTTGGCACGGAGGGCTACGTGCCCGGCAACGAACCAAATGGACTATACCTACTGAGTATATTCCTTGCTAATGTCCGCTCTCTAGCGAACAAGATGGATGAGCTCAAACTAGGGATTACCACACAGAAGAGGATGATGGACAGACTGCAACGTGGTGATCTTCTCTGAAACTTGGCTAAACACCAGCGTTCCGGACAGCGTTGCTACGCTAACAGGACGGGACCTCTTCAGAGAACGACTGGTAATTCAGGTAAAGCGAAAGGCGGTGGTTTGTGCATTTATGTCAACAAAACAACAAAACGTATGTAAAAAAAAATCACAATCACACAATCAAGTGTAGACCGTTTTACCAACCTGCCCAGAGAGTCCTCTGCTGTTATTATTAGCGCAGCCTACATTAAGGTGACCAGATTTCTCAGATGCATTCTGGGGACATTTCCAACTTTTTAGGGAAAATGTATACATTTTATCATGATGAAATACAGAAACGGGGACAATTGCTGTTTCATTTATTTTGACCAATGTATACACATTCAAGCAAGAATACTCAAGTGTTACAACTGGAATGTGCCTCTCAACATTAGTGTCAGTGTACTGTAAGTGGTATTAAAAGTAATTCTTAGAACTGTTCAGGTTGACGAGCCAACCATCAACCAAGCGGGGGGTCTGGGGGTCCTCCCCCAGAAAAAAAGAGGATTTAACACTTAATTTCCTGCATTCTGGTGAATTTGTACACACTATTGTGCTTTTTATGCCAATTTTTATCTCCACTACCCTACTCATACTTTAAGCCTAACATACGGTAATGTTTAAGCCTAACATAAGACTAATGATGTTGTCAAAATTCTGTATATTGTATTGTATTTTTATTTTTATTTAAAACAACTTTATACACCCACTGCATATATTTCATTGTATTATCATTGAGACTGTCTGCGTGCTTTCCCCACGCTTGGATGTAATTCACTGAGTGGTGAAGAATGACCTTGTTATTGCTCCATTCAATCATAATGAACTCGTTAATGGGGAACAATCGGGGCTGAAATGCTTTCTATTGAATGTAACGATCGTCCATTAACGGGTAATATGCATACATTGACGTTATAAAGGGGTGGAGGACCCCATGGGTAGGACCCTTGGCAGCAGGTTCGGTGACAATACAAGCCAAGATTTTACAAATAAAATAAAAAATGAAATGCTTGAAACGGGGACTTTTCCGGGGACAGTTTGTTGTCGGGGACAGGTCATCCAAGCTGGGGGCTGTCCCCGGAAATCGGGGGCGTCTGGTCACCGTAGCCTACATAGCCCCAGATGCTAATGCTAAGCTAGCAACGAAAGAGCTGCATGTTGCCATTAGCAACCAACAAACTGCACACCCAGAGGGTGCTTTCATTACTGCGGGGGATTTCAACCACTCTAATCTGAGGACTGTACTGACAAAATTCTAGACCATGTCTATACAAACATTGCTGATGGCTACAGAGCCATTCCCCTCCCCCACCTAATGCAATCAGACCACATCTCTTTGTTCCTACTCCCCAAATACACACCTCTCATCAGACGTGTGAAACCAACAAACCAACAATGGACTGAGGAAGTCGGCACCACACTTCAGCTGCTGGACGCAGCCCCATGGCCTTGATCTGTACACCTCTTACGTTATGGATTACGTCAAGGAATGTGGTGACAAAGTCACAGAGCTACAAGTGGATTAAGACCTTCCCCAACCAGTAACCTTGGATGAACAGAGAGGTCCGTACACTGCTGAAGGCACGCAACACCGCCTTCAAAGCAGGTGACACAGAGGCCTACAGCTCAGCCAGGGCTAGTCTGAAGAGGGGCATCAAGGAGGCCAAGCTCAATCACAAGCTGCGGATCGAGGAGCACTTCCAGAGCACCTCAGACCCCTGTCGTAAGCAAGCAACACCTACGCCAGGATGCTGTTCATTGATTTCAGCTCAGCTGAAGAATGAAGAAATCCTCTACTCCCTCTTCACCCACGAATGCTTACCGATGCACGGATCGAACTCCATCATCAAGTTTGCAGACGACACCACAGTGATAGGCCTGATAAGCAACAACGACGAGTCGGCCTACAACACCTAGCCAAGTGGTGCCCTGACAACAACCTGGCCCTCAACACCAGCAAAACCAAAGAGATCATTGTGGACTTAAGAAAAACTGGACACTGTGAACACTCCCCCAACTACATCAATGGGATGGAGGTGGAGCATGTTCCCAGCTTTAAGTTTCTGGAGGTCCTCCGAGGACCTCTCTTGGACCCTTAACACCTCTTCCTTGGTCAAAAAGGCGTAGCAGCGCCTATACTTCCTAAGGGGTAACCGCTGCACCATTGAGACCATCCCCACCAACTGTGTCACAGTGTGGTATGGCAACAGGCAATGTGTCTGACCGTAAAGGCCCTGCAACGGCTGGTGAAAACCGCCCAGCGCATCGTTGGCACCAAACTCCCTTCCATCGAGTCCCTCCAGGCAAACCGGTGTCGACGGAGGGCGGCAAACATCATCAAGGACACCTTCCACCCCAACCACGGACTGTTTGACCCCCTACCTTCAGAGACTCAGGAAGTACCGGATCCACAGGCCCCGCACCAGCAGGCTGCTATCACTCTGAAACAATCCCCACCTCCACACACCCTGCTGAAATAGTGCCCCCCCCCCCCCACCCAACACACACACACACACACACACACACTTGACTATGACTCTCAGTATCCGCCCCCCCACCATGGGATACTATGGATATGACATAATGGAAAATGCCTATACTATGATGACAATGACAATATTTGTTGGCTGCTCATCCCTGGTTAATGCGATCACTAGTCTATAACCTTTGCACTACTGATGTTTACATTACTACCTTTGTATTACTGTATATTGCACATTGCACATGTCTCCTGACATAGCTTCTTTTATACTTCTGCACATTAGATACTGTACATAAACTACCTCACTGTACATAGCCCATAACTGCATATTGCCAATAACTGTATACCTCTAAACTATAATGTTGTTTTACTACCTCTGCACATACTGTATATTACATAGTTACCTATCACTACCTCTTGTTCTATTTATATCATGCCCTTATATCACTATTTGCACTTCTGGTTGGATGCTAAACTGCATTTCATTGTATTGTACTTGTACTCTGCGATGACAATAAAGTTGTATCAAATCTAATCTAATCTAATCTAGTGAACTAACACAGCCTGCTAACAATGTAGTGTTATAGTTAACTAGGTAGTAGTGTGGATTACTCACTGAATCCTTTGCATTGCAATGTTTTGGCTTGACTAGCGAGTGTGTCACTGAAATGTATTTACATTTTTCTGAATAAAAGTCCAAACATTTTGATTGGTTGGCGACTTGTTCCTGGTTTCATCAGCTATTGTCACATATACTAGTCGTGATCTATTAGCTGTAGCCTCTTCTCACAGCCACTGTATCTCTGACAACAGCTGGTTTACTAATACAGGCATTCGGTGGGTGAGAACCCCCAAAGAATCGTTTTTTGACTGGTTCTGATTTGAAAACACTGTGGATGAAATTCTGTTGAGCCTGAGCTCCTCCCTTCTCCCGAAAGCTTTCCTCCTACTCCTCGCTTTTGTTTTTCCTTTCCTTCGTCCAGTTGTTTATGGAACCCTCGAGGTATGCCGTCTTGTTTGAAGTTGTTTCCTTCTCCAAACAGGAAGTCCTCGCTAGTGTTTGATGTGATTGGTGCTGCGACCTTGTCAGTCATTTAATTTTGAACATCAAAACAAGCCCAAACACTTCAAACCACTCAGTAACCATTTCAACAAGCTATGGTTCACAGACTCAGTGCCCCCTCAGACTCAGACTCTATGACGTGTAGCAGCTTTCACAACTCTGGGTAATGTCAGGGACCCCGCAGACCCCAGGCAGATGTTTGTGCTAGAGGGTGGAGAGGAGGGCGGGGTTTTGAGTGTGTGTGTGTGTGTGGGGGGGGGCGGGGGTTGAGTGAGTGGGAGCAGGGGGCAGGGGTCGAGAGGGCGCGCTGTGTAGCTGTGAATCACCTTCCTGGTATGAGAGTACAGACGTCCCACGCCCCCTAACCTAAAGTCCTTCCTAACAGAGGGTCTTTAGAGTTCATTCACCTCGTGTCCTGGAGGAGGGAGGAAGAGAGGGAGGAGGGGTCGTGGTGGAGGGAGGAAGAGAGATGGAAATGGGGAGAAAGAGGGACTGAGAGAGGTCTGGCAGGGGCGTTGTCCTTGGCCACACTACAATGTTTACACCATGGACTACTCGTGCACACACACTCGACCCTCACACACTCTCTCTCTCTCTCTCTCTCTCTCTCTCTCTCTCTCTCTCTCTCTCTCTCTCTCACTCACACACACACACACACACACACACACACACATACAATGGGTCTCTGTGTAAAGCTCTGTCCTTGCACACAAAACCCCTGCATTCAACGTTTGCCTCACTTTCTCTGGAAAAGAAAATCTGCTACAGGGAATCATATGAGAAGAAGCCATTGCTTGTTGTTGAACTTAAACACACACACATACAGACACACACACACACACACACACACACACATAAACACATACACATAAACACATACACATAAACACATACACACACATAAGCAAACACACATGACATCAAGGTCTTCCCAGAGTTCCAAAGGTCAATTCAGTTCAGTTAGGAGGCAAGGCGAGGGCTTTTTCCAGAAAGTTGATTGGTTCCTTAACTTCCATAAGTGCTGTGTTGTTGTGTTGAGCTGCCACGGGGTGGAGGAGAGGCTCAGCCTCTAACAGGCTGACGGAGGGAGGAGGAAAGAGGGAGGGAGGGAGGGAATGGAGAAGGAAGAGGAGGAGTAGGGTTGTTGGAGGGGCTTCATATCCATAAACACACACCCTTACCACACACACCCACACACACTCACACACACTCCAGCACCCCACCCTTTTGAGAAGACCCTCCCATCGTTCCTCCCCCTCTCTCTCTCTCTCTCTCTCTCTCTCTCTCTCTCTCTCTCTCTTTCTTTCTCTCTCCCTTTCCCTCTACTTTACACACAAAAACACACACTCACTCCTCCTACACCACTCGGTTTTCTAAGAACCAGCCAGAGAGAGAGAGAGAGAGATAAAGAGAGAGAGGGGGAGAAAGAGAGTTTCAGCAGTTAGGACTAGGGTCTTAGTGTGAGTACAGCACTATGTGGTCAGCCTGGTATGTGTTGTGTGTGTGTGTTGTGTTAGCTAGGGGCCGTCCTCCTTTTGCCACCGTTTGCCCTTATTAAAGAGTAACCGCTCCTCACTGGAGGGACCAGAAACATCCTGGAACTACCACCAGAGGATTTCAATCTCACTCAAGACGACAAACACTCGAGTGTGTCCTCTTTCCCACTTTGGAGTGCGGTTGAGAGACAGAGAGAGAGAGAGAGAGATAGAGAAAGAGAAAGAGAGTTTGTTGTTTGTTTTGTTTAGTTTTTTTGCTCAATCGGGCACATTTTTGCTGATGTTTCGACCTCTCCGGTTGGACCCGTGTGTTATTCAGTGTCGACCTGGAAAAAGAGCCTGCGTTGTTCTGAGGAGAATTTGTGTTTTGATGAGATCGCTTAAGAATGACTGCTGGATGTCGTTCTGAAGAGAAGACTGTCGCCTCCTTCAGGCACCTTTAGAAGAGGTATCCTAAGACACGGAGGATAACGTTGTAGGTGCATCTGCATCGGACCTTTTAGAGGATATCAACTCCATAAGAAGATTGCAGACCTACTTCTAAAGCATCACTGCTTCTTGTTTCTGAACGCGGTTTTAAGCCTGTCTTACCCCCAGACGAACAGCAACCGGTGCACCTGGCCCAACTGGTCCTCACAAGATTTACGAGAGAGAAGGGTATCAACGCCTTCCCTCCCCAAAAAAACAGGAGCGGGAAGAATCCATTCCTGTTTTAGGACTGGGGGGGCACCCCTTCTTTCATTTTTTGGGGACTGTAAATCAATACCTACCCCCTCGCCCTCTACCCATTCCGGCCACCCAATTCCTCATCGTCAGGAAGACAGCGGTATTCCTTAGAGACACATTCCTACACTGGCACTGTGGATTTACGGCGGTCTTAGTTTGCCCCCCCCCAACCCGGCTGTCAACTGGAACCCCCTCTATCTCAGAGTCTTGACTGTGGGAATATTATCTTTCTGAAAGCCATCGCTCAGCAGGGGGGCAGGGGCGGGGGGGGGGGGGGGGGGGGGGGCGCAGGGGGGTTTCATTAGTAACTTGTCAGTCAAATAGGTGTGTGTGTGAGTGCGATAGGAAGGCATACCTTTTTGGCCTTGGGGTACTAGTGAGTTATAGGAGTCTTCTTTATGAGAGTAACACACTTCTCAGTTGCAATCGTTGACGGTTTGTTTGAGTAGCCTTATCTTGGGAAGTTAAGGTAAGGGGTTAGTTTTTAAGTTTTGTGCCATTTTTTGTATTAGTCCTGCTCACACTAGTCGTCCCCCGAGGGCTGAGGTTATTACAGGTCAACAGCAGACCGGGCAGCGCTGTGTGTGTGTGTGTGTGTGTGTGTGTGTGTGTGTGTGTGTGTGAGCAAACAGAGTCATGAGGCAGGGCTGAGCAGCTTGGCTTATAGACAGGGAGGAGTTCCTTTTGCCTACAAGGACAAGGACCCAATCTAAACAGACAGACCATTCTCCAGGATAGGAGACACCACTGATCAGGAAAGAGAGGGGAGTCAGAGACAGACACGGAATGAAGGAGAAGGGGAGACACACACACACAGAGACCCCAGCCCCGGACCCTTCTACCAGCATGGAGACAGATTCCCTGTCAGACTGGGAGACCATCCCCCAGTTACACGAGGCCCACTGGGAGACCTGGGACTGGGAGTCAGAGAGCATCCCAGCCGTAAGTGACTTTGTGCTGGGGGGTGGAAGCTGGGGAGAATGTGTTAATCTCAAGGTAGTAATCCTACGGCAAAACAAGTCAGCGCTACTTTGTCCTCACACTGGAAAATGACCGACCGCATGGACGTGCGATCCTCCTCGTCCCGCAGAGTTTGGAGTCGACACAGGGGGCCGGAGTGGAGATAGACACAGAGAGATGAAGGGGGATCTAGAAATATCTAGAATCTGTAATCGACCTAAACTCACACCTGTGTGCTAGTTCCCTGCTAAGTCTCTCAGACCGCGACCTAGGTTGACCTAAGCGCTTCAGAGCGATGAATCACGGGGGTTTGTTTGGTCTCTCTCTCACCGGACTGATGTTGGCTGCAGCTCTGAGTTGGAGAGCCAAAGGGGGGGGGGGGGGCGGGATGGGAAGGGAAGGAGGGAGGGAGAGAGGGAGGGAGGGAGAGAACGAGGGAGAGAGAGGGGGGGGGGGAGATGGGAAGGTGGGAGGGAGGGAGAGAGGGGGGGGGAGATGGGAAGGTGGGAGGGAGGGAGAGAGGGGGGGGGAGATGGGAAGGTGGGAGGGAGGGAGAGAACGAGGGAGAGAGGGGGGAGGGATGGGAAGGTGGGAGGGAGGGAGAGACGGGGGGAGGGGGGGGAGGGGGAGATGGGAAGGTGGGAGGGAGAGAAAGAGGGAGAGAGAGACAGAAGGAGGGAGAGGGAGGGAGGCAGGGATAGAGGGAGGGAGACAGAGGATGTTTGACTAGGTACGTCAGAGTGAACACAGGAGACAGGCAACATGTGGAGAATGGATCGAGGTCAAGTGATCCTCAATACTGTAGAGAGGCACGGTGGGTGTGTCAAAACCGTGAGTCGTTCAGGTGTGTCACTGCTGGGCTGGAACAAAAGCCTGCAGTACTGATGATCTCCAGAACCAGGAGTGGGGGTTGATGGTCTAGATATCTAGATCAAGATCCTCTAGTTGTGATGGGCTCTGTACGGGCTTCAAGGGAGGCCGGTGGAGGTAGAAATCGGACTCATTGTAATGCATGAGTCCACTGATGGGCTTACTGTCTATAACTTGAGGGGTTTCTAGTTTGTACAAAAGTTTGGCTGCTTGCTATCACTCGTCTTGAAACTACCGCATCAGAAAATAGTTCCGAGATGATGGGGGTTTTGGATATCCAAGAATTGATTGTTTGATGTGGGAGTTTCCACACACTACCCAAGGCGATGCTAAGCGTCAGCCGATCAGTGACGTAGCAGAGGGTGAACGCTTACGCCCTTTTTGGGGGGGTGAATAGCGTTTAGTTCACCCACCGCCACCTTTTTAACACGTTAGCTCTCGCGTTTGATGTTTTCTCTGGTGTTCAGCGTTTAGTTAGTCTTTTTCTCTCAGACCAGTAACATCTCTGCGGTGGGACACACTCAGAGCTGATTATCTGACTGTTTGTCATCCCTGTGTCCCATTACTGTGTCCCGTTCCTGAAGAATGCTGTGTTTGTCTCATCAGCGCCAGGCTGCCTGGGTTGTGGTCAACACGGCCGATAAGAGAGCTCTCTCTCTCTCTCTCTCTCTCTCTCTCTCTCTCTCTCTCTCTCTTTCTCTCTCTCTCTCTCTTTCTCTCTCTCTCTCTTTCTCTCTCTCTCTCCCTCCTTCTCTTTCTCTCTCTCCCTCCTTCTCTCTCTATCTCTCTTTCTCTGTCTCCCTCTGTCTCTTTCCCTCTCTCTCCATCCTTCTCTCTCTCTCTCTTTCTCTCTCCCTCCTTCTCTTTCTCTCTCCCTCCTTCTCTTTCTCTCTCTCTTTCTCTCTGAAAAGGACATGTGTTTATCTGGCCTCTCTGAGAGGGAGAGAGGGGGAGACTGTGCTAGTACTTGTGATGGAGAGACATATTAGGAAAAGGAAAGTTTCTACGGAAATAGAAGTTTGTTTTGAGAGATCTGCAGAATGTGGTGTGTGTGTGTGTGTGTGTGTGTGTGTGTGTGTGTGTGTGTGCGTGCGTTCGCACATGCATTCTCGCATGTGTCCCAGTGTATGTACGTTGTGCCTGTTTGTGTATTCCACTCTGTGAGTGTCTTGTGAATTTTGCATCCCCCCTCAACGTGCCTTCTCTCTCTGTCCCTCCTGCAGGTATTGAGTCCCACGTACAAGCAGCGCAATGAAGACTTCAGGAAACTCTTCAAGCAGCTGCCCGACACAGAGCGCCTCATCGTGGGTGAGTGAAGGGACACAGATGTCAATGCAGAACCGCCCACAGCTTTCTATAGATTCCCCTTCTCAGACCCTCCCTACATCACAACATACACCCCCCTTGTGGCATGGGGTGGTCCAGTGGTCTAGTACCGCAGTCTACATTGGCACACATAATGCCCATGTCAGCATGGGTTGGAGTCCGACCCATGCCCTGCTGACATGCCCTCTCTCCCTTCTTCTCCTTACTTTCCTGTCTGTCTTCAATCTATCTGTCCAATAAAATGAAAAATATGAGTGGGACTGCCGCGCCCCTGGAGCAATTAGGGATTAAGTGGCACATGCAGCTCCCTCCTGAGGCGGGGATCGAACCAGCGACCTTCTGATTGCTAGCCGGCCTCTCTTGCCTCTAGGCTACCGGCCGCCCCCAACATATTTATGACATATCCCCTCCCCCGACCCTCACTACATAAAATATACACTCCTTGTTGACATCAATATGACCGATATTTACTGTGGAATTTCAAAGATATTGATCCAGAGACCAGAGCTTTAATATGCCATTCACAGCCTTCATAATTACCAGTTATATATATATATATATATATATATATTATATTATCTATTATATGAGTTGTCCAACTTCTAAAAGAAATGACGACATACCCTCACTACATCCAAATATACACCCTCCTGTGACATGATATGAACACATAACACAACTGTGTTGGAAGCTCAGACACTTTGGTCTTTTGTATGATCTCCAGATGTTTAATTTTTTGTTGTGGTGGAAATTTCCCCTGACACTGGAAATGACCCCTGACATTTGACCCCCCCTTAACCTTTGACCCCTTCTCTGACAGACTACTCCTGTGCCCTGCAACGAGACATCCTCCTGCAGGGACGCCTCTACGTCTCGGAAAACTGGATCTGTTTCTATAGCAACATCTTCCGCTGGGAAACGCTGGTATGGGACTTTGTGTTTTCATCATGGGTTACCATTGTCCCTTTTACCATGCACGATAGACCCATACTTTTTTCTTCTTTTTTTTATTAGTTTTTTTATTTGTATCACCTATTTTAGCTCAGAATAAATTATTTTCCATTGCTTTTCATCCATAATGTCATATTGTGATATCATCATATCATAAGGAATGCACCGGCCCCACAGTGTTTCCCCAGATTCAGTTAGAATTGTAACCGTGGTTACAATATATACTCTGTATAGGTGTCCTACTTTGTTCACCAATCACATGAGCTGTCCTTTCCTCTGGAGTCCAACCATCTTTTAGTCTGACCATGTTGTCTCTCTCTCTCCCCACTCGCTCTCTCTCTCTCTGTCTCTCTCGCTCTTTTGCTATCTCTCCTCTCCCTCCCTCTATATATCTCTCTCTCTCTCTCTCTCTCTCTTTCACTCTCCCTCCCTCCCTCCCTCCCTCTATCTCTCCCTCTCTCTTTCTCTCTCTCTCTCTCTCTCTCTCTCTCTCTCTCTCTCTCTCTCTCTCTCTCTCTCTCTTTCACTCTCTCTCCTCTCCCTCCCTCCCTCTCTCTCCCTCTCTCTCTCTGTCTCTCCAGCTGACAGTGCGTCTAAAGGATATCTGCTCTATGACCAAGGAGAAGACGGCCCGCCTCATTCCCAATGCCATCCAGCTGTGCACTGACAATGACAAGGTCCGAACTGGATTCACACACACACACACACACACACACACACACACACACACACACACACACACACACACACACACATATTTTAAATACGTGGGTTATATATATATATGAGTAATTATTTGGGTTCACATTAAAGCATAACGTTCAAAAGAGCCCAGAATTATAACAATAATAGAACAAAAGATAACGTAGTCATGTGTGACAGTCTGTCAGGACGTTGTAACATCCTGCCCTTTATCGCCTGTCTTCCTGTAGCACTTTTTCACCTCGTTCGGGGCGAGGGATCGGACATACATGATGATGTTCAGACTGTGGCAGAACGCTCTGCTGGAGAAGGTAAGAGCTTCACGTTTCACAGAGTCAGAGTGGACTTCCAACGGTTGACACAAAGACTGTGTATCTGGGTTTTACTGTTTCAAAAAGCTTATATTTTTTTTGCCCTCTTTTTTATTTTTCCTCCTCTTACCTCTCTCTCTCTCCCTCTGTCCCTGCCCCGCCCCCCCCCTCCCCCTTCCTCTCTCTCACGCTCTCTCTCTCTCTCCCTCCCCCCCCTGCCCCGCCCCCCCCTCTCTCCCCCCCCTCTCTCTCACTCTCTCTCTCTCTCCCTCTGTCCCTGCCCCGCCCCCCCCTCTCTCTCACACTCTCTCTCTATCTCCTCTCTCTCTCCTCTCTCTCTCTCTCTCTCTCTCTCTCTCTCTCTCTCTCTCTCTCTCTCTCTCTCTCTCTCTCTCTCTCTCTCTCTCTCTCTCTCCCCCTCTTTCAGCCCTTGTGTCCCAAAGAGTTGTGGCACTTTGTGCACCAGTGTTATGGTAATGAGCTGGGCCTGACCAGCGATGATGAAGACTATGTGCCTCCTGATGATGACTTCAACACCATGGGGTGAGTTTTGACCCCCACACACACACACACACACATACACACACACACACATTAACACACTCACATACATGTTCGGACCATGTTTTTCATAGTTTGAAATACTCTCTGTGTTCTACAGCCATCTACAGTAAGCTGTAAGCTTGTACTGTGGCCATGTAGGGGGGTTCTGGTATTATCAGTTTGCGTCACTGTCAGGATCACTGTCATTATGATTATACGTGACAGTAGCTGGTGAAACAGGAACAAGGAACAAGTCGGCAACCAATCAAATTGTTCTGACTTTAATTCTGGAAAAATGTAAATAAATGTCAACATTGTTGAAAACCAATGCAGTGTTTCCTCCAGGATTTTTCCCATTAGTGGCGGAGCGTTTATGTTTCGCGCGTGCGTTTTTTTTTTCCGCGTGCACGCGCATAAAACGCGCACTGGCGCTCAAAACAAGGATGTAGTTTCACCAAAAACTAGAGGGTGGCAACAATTATAATTTCTTAAATAGCGGTTAAGTCATTAAAGCCGAGCAGGTGATTTTATATAGAAGGTGATCAAATACCAATATATCCTACAGCTGCAGCGGAACATGCGGAACGCGCATGACACACACACACACACACACACACACACACACACACACACACACACAGAAAGATCAATACGAAGTAGGCCGACATGAGAGTACACGCACAAAACCGGCTAACGTTACTCATTAACTGTTTACACAAGTAAAATCACAGTGTGACAGTCAGATGGAGCATTCGGTAAACAACAACAGCAAGGTAATGCATCAGTTGAGTTAAAGAAAACCAACCCCGCGCATATTGCTATGAATAGTTCGAAGCTAGATTATTTATTTCACAAAATAGGCTGATTTAATTGACCATGAACATCAGAGACATACATTACGAATGTTCATTTAAAATACTCTATACTGAGCACTGGTATAAGAACATGAACCAGAGAACAGCAGTGTTATGTACGACAGTATGTCATTGCAGCACTTTGTTGCACTTTACGACGTCACGTTCTGTACGTCCGTTAGAGCTTTACGACCTGTGTGTGTGTGTTGTCAGAATGAATGGCACTTGACAGTAAACGGAGCTCAGTTTGTATACCTGTGTGGATCTACATTTATTAGCATAACACAAACATAATAAGCAGTAAATGCAATAACCCACAGTCGGCGCTGATGATGTTGCATTTTCGATTAGGATACGGGATTAAAGGCACCGGCGTGTGTCCCGCTAAACCCGGACCAATCACAAAACTGTTTTGAAAGCGCGTCGCCTCGCGCAGCGCGCCTGTTGAGAGATTCAGTCTCGATTGCAGTGCGAACACAAACGACGAGGTTAATTGCAACATTGTAACATATTGTAAATAACTACGCCCTAAATCGTAACGAAATATTGGTCTGGAAGCGGCCTAAATCTAGCTTCAATCTACTTTTTTTCTGTTCTCCGGTCATAATAACTCGCTGCCTTTCTGCGCAGCCTGAATCAAAGTGGACTGTCTGAATCAATTAGTGGCGGAGGAAATTCATTCGTGGCGGCCCGCCACCAATAAATGCATATAGAGGAAACACTGCAATGACACACTCGCTAGTCGAGCCAAAACATTGCAATGCAATGGATTCGGTGAGTAATCCCCACTACTACCTAGTTAACTATAACGCTACTTCACATTATCAGCAGGCTCACAAAACAAGCTTTGTTAGTCGACTAGCGAGTCCGAAACATTTAATCGGCTGCCGACTTGTTCCCGGTTTCACCAGCCGCTGTCACATACCGTCTGTACGAAGAACACCCGCGAAACATCTCTAAACACACAGTACATGAAACACTTTCCATACAAGTACACATACAGTACAGTGTCCATACACACATATGCATATTCTACACATACAGTATCCATGTCAACATACCTAGCCAGTAGCCACGTACGTACCAGTTGTATGTATATGGGGGCGCGTACCACCCCAGGACCACGCACATAGTAGACCAGTAGAGCGCCCGGCGGGCGGCGTTGGCCGAGCTGATAATCTTGACCTACAGCTGTTCCGCTTGCCCGTGGTGCAGGTACTGCGAGGAGCTGCCCGTGGAGGAGAACGACGCCAACGACAGCACCACCTGCGCCAAGACCCCCGACCAGGCCAAGGCCGACCTCAGCCCCCTGCTGCCCCGCCTCGCCGGCTTCCCCAACAACAACAACAGCCACCTTGCCCTCGCCAGCCTGGCCGCCACACACCCGCCCGGACACGTGGTGAGGGACTTTACCGGAAGAGCACGACCGTACCGAAAACCATCTGTAGTTTTGGTTTCGTTTAGCTTTCTTTTACCTTTTTTGTTGTTGTTGTTGTTGTTGTTTTTGGTTTGTTTCGGGTTTTTTAAGCCAAGCCACACATCGTGGTTCAAATCATCGAGTGTACGGTATATGACACGATAAAGTCTGAGACTTCCGTTGTTGCCCCTGGCGACCGCTGTGATGACCGTGACCGTTGAGAGTCTGAATACGAAGCGTCCCCTTCGACCGCCTTCCACCTCACCGTCACCCCCAGAGACCCCCAGAGACCTCTGTGATGGAGACATTTATCACAAGTCTACAGCATCGACATTGTGCTGCCTCCACCAGGGCTCCATAGACAAAGGAGACTCCTCTAGCTCCTTGGGACATGGAGATAACACAGCCATTCAGGCCACACACAGACTATGTGTCGTCCCTCCCCATTGTCATCATTTTACATTGAGTGATTTGAGTAGCGGCATTTTCTCAAGTGATTGGCTAACTCCGTTAAAAGGAAGAGCCTGGTACAGCAGGACTACTGTCTGGAGGAGAGAATGAGCATTGTGATTTAATCCAGTCCAATCAAACTTCATTTAGAGGGCCCATTTCATACACGGAAGCGAGACAATGCGCTTTACAGAGAAACCGACAAAAAACACAAGAGGGTCATAAAAGTATTAACAGTCATGTGAGTCTAGACGGTAAAAAACAGAGAACAAGTGAGGACTGTCGAGAGCTGGAGAGACTAATGCTGTTTGATAATCAAATGGGTTGTGAACTGACTCCAACCCTCCCTCCCTCCCCCCCCACAGTACGACCTGCCCCTGTTGGACGAGTTCCCCGCCTGTCTCCCTGACAGCGAGCTCCTGACCCTCCCATTGGCCGGGAACAGGAGCAGTGATCACAGCAGCCCCGCCCCTTCGCCGTTGCTGGACTTCAACGACAACGAGGACCTTCCCACCGAGCTGAGCGACTCGTCTGAGACGCACGATGAAGGTGTGTGTCTGATGCACGCACGCACGCTCGGGCACACACACACACACACACACACCTACCTATACTCTGCCTGTGTCTGCAAGGCTGGTGGGTCACACACGCACACACACATGCACGGATGCACGCACACACATACACACGCACACGCATACATACGCACACACACACCTGCAGGCACACACACGCATACACACGCACACACATACATATGCAATCCATGAGATACAACTGATGAAAACGACATGAACTGACACTCACATCATACACATGATCATATCCATCTCATAACACACTCTCTTCTCTCTGTGTGTGTGTGTGTGTGTGTGTGTGTATGCGTGCGTGTGTTTGTGTGTGTGTGTGTGTGTGTGTGTGTGTGTGTGCGTCCTCAGCAGGGGAGGTGGAGGCCTTCGAGGAGGACCTGAACGGGAAGCAGTACATCAACGAGGTATACAAGTTCAGCGTGGACAAGATGCACGACATCCTGTTCACTGAGTCCACCTTCATGAGGGACTTCCTGGAGCAGAGGCGCTTCTCAGGTGATACTCCAGCATTTATAGATTAGATTAGATTAGATTAGATTAAATTAGATTCAACGTTATTGTCATCGCAGAGTACAAGTCCAATACAACGAAATGCAGTTTAGCATCCAACCAGAAGTGCAAATAGTGATATGAGGGCATGATATACATTTCCCTCCTTCCTTAGGTTTATACGTTTATACACACACACACACATACACACACACACACACACACACACACACACACACACACACACACACACACACACCATGGAGGAGAGAGGAGGGCCTAAGTAATTGGGAACACATTCTCTTTCACAAAAAGGACCTGAGCAAGAAGAAGCAATGAGACTTGCAGACAAGCGAAGCGACAGACGCAAACAGTAATAGAAATAGAACCAGATGTCAACAGACAACATGGACGGAGGGGGGCAACACACAGCATTAACAACACAAAGGGACACAACTGGTAGCTACTTGACGTAGCATCACACACCTGACTGATCTGACCAGGGTGAATCAGTCAAAGCAATAAGAGTGGCACGATAGCTTTCACTTATCCGATCGCTTTCAGATCACTGGTCACTGGTCTTGACTCTTGACTAGGTGTAATCAGTAGGCTGTTAACCTCGCAGTCATATACCTTGTGATGTCATCCAGATCACTTCCAGATCAGTGACCACTTTTTAAGACTTAGGTTTGATTTGCTTTCACTTCTTCAATGACTTCCAGATCAGTGATTTACCTCGAGGGAGAGAGGGAAGGAGGATGCAGTATTTCCAAACAGAGCCCTAGGAGTGGAAAAACTAAGGGGACACAACGTGTGGTTAACGTTCAGGGTTGGTCACCCAAAGTTAGGGTGAAGGGTTTGGTTAAGGTCAGGGTCAGTTCTAGGTTTTGACCCAGTCGGACACTGGTTAGGAAAGTCCCTTTTAGTCTCTAGACTCAGCGGGAGTCAACAAGTTGAAATGTCCAAGATGGAGGAGAGTGATCTGATCTTTTGTGTTGTGCCCACCTCCTCCACCCCCCCCCCCCCCCCCCCCTCCATTAGATATGGTCTACCACCCCTGGAGAAAAGAGGAGGCAGGCAACCAGACCAGAGAGATCATGTACACCATCTCCCTCACCAACCCCCTGGCTCCCAAGACAGCCACAGTCACTGAGACTCAGGTGAGTGTGCAGCGGTAGCCTCATGACAGGTTTAAACCGCCACAGCCTACAGTGCAGTTAGAACACCAGAGGGCGGGCTCCCATAGATGGAATGGGATTTTTATGGTCAGCGCCATGCGCACACATACAGAGTCAAGTGCCAACTCATCAGGATTCATTATAGAAGAATTCTCTATTTATTATTATAGTGTTAGGGGTTAACACTGTTTTATTATAGAGTTAGCTGTGTTTTATTCTAGGCTTAACAGTTTTATTATAGAGTTAATAGTGTTTTATTATAGAGTTAACAGTGTTTTATTATAGAGTTAACAGTGTTTAACATTATAGAGTTAACAGTGTTTTATTATAGAGTTAACAGTGTTTAACATTATAGAGTTAACAGTGTTTTATTAGAGAGTTAACTGTGTTTAACATTATAGAGTTAACAGTGTTTTATTATAGAGTTAACAGTGTTTAACATTATAGCGTTAACAGTGTTTTATTATAGAGTTAACAGTGTTTAACATTATAGAGTTAACAGTGTTGTATTATAAAGTTAACAGTGTTTAACATTATAGAGTTAACAGTGTTGTATTATAGAGTTAACAGTGTTTAACATTATAGAGTTAACAGTGTTTAACATTATAGAGTAAACAGTGTTTTATTATAGAGTTAACAGTGTTTTATTATAGAGTTAACAGTGTTTAACATTATAGAGTTAACAGTGTTGTATTATAAAGTTAACAGTGTTTAACATTATAGAGTTAACAGTGTTGTATTATAGAATTAACAGTGTTTAACATTATAGAGTTAACAGTGTTTAACATTATAGAGTAAACAGTGTTTTATTATAGAGTTAACAGTGTTTTATTATAGAGTTAACAGTGTTTTATTATAGAGTTAACAGTGTTTAACATTATAGAGTTAACAGTGTTTTATTATAGAGTAAACAGTGTTTTATTATAGAGTTAACAGTGTTTTATTATAGAGTTAACAGTGTTTCTCATCCTGTGTTGTCAGACTTTGTACAAGGCCAGCCAGGAGAGTGAGTGTTACATCATCGACGCGGAGGTGATCGCTCACGACGTGCCCTATCACGACTACTTCTACACCCTCAACCGCTACATGCTCACCAGGGTGGCTAAGAACAAGTGTCGGTTAAGGTGAGAGAGACGACCGTCCACGTAGAGAGAGCTTGTCAGAGACGACTGTCCACATAGAGAGAGCTTGTCAGAGACGACTGTCCACGTAGAGAGTGCTTGTCAGAGCAGCGTGGGTGGCTGGATAGTCTACCTGGTCACATGACACCTGATTGCACATGTTTCATTAGCTGGATGAAGTGATCACATGTTTAGATTTGAGGCCCATTGGATTCATGCTTCCTCACAGACATGTTGCTGGTTCCAGTTTCATCAGAGTCTATCCTGTGTGTGTCTGTGTGTCTGTCTGTGTGTGTGTGTGTGTGTGTATGTGTGTGTGTGTGTGTGTGTGTGTGTGTGTGTGTGTGTGTGTGTGTCCTGCAGGGTATCCACAGAGCTGCGCTACAAGAAGCAGCCCTGGGGGCTGGTCAAGGGCTTCATCGAGAGGAACTTCTGGAGCGGTCTGGATGAGTACTTCAGACACTTAGGTCAGCCTCCACCACAGACACACACTCCTTCTGTCAGCATGTCATATTCCATCTTGACACTGTTGGAGAAAATATGTTTTCTGTAGGGTCAATTAAAGATGCTCTCTGTGCTTATTCTAAATGACATCTACACAACTAAAAATCTACTAAATCCACAACAATACATTCCAAATAAGCTGCCTTTTCTTGCATGTTCAATATTGAGTAGTTTGACTGTATCTGTTGTCATAGATACACATACTCTGTTGTCAAATCAAGTCAGTCTTTATTATCCCTTAAAGGTATGTGGTCTGCAGACAAGGTGGACACATAACCCACACACAGTACAAAACACAGATACAGATGAAAATCAACGACACGTCGCTAGTCAACTAACACAGCTTGTTTTGTGACTCTGCTAACAATGTAAAGTAGTGTTCTAGTTAACTAGGTAGCAGTGGGGATTACTCGCCCAATCCATTGCGTTGTTGCAATATTTTGGCTTGACTAGCGAGTTTGTGTTGTGATTCTCAACAACGTTGAAACGTAGTTCCGTGTTTTAAAAGGAAAGTCAGAACATTTTGATTGGTTGCCGACATGCGGACCAAATGATCAGACTGTGTCACATATAGTAAGTGTTCACCCAGTGGTGTAAAGCCTGTCCGTGCCTGCCTGCGCCCCCACAGTGTTGGAGCTGAGTAAGGTGGAGGTGGTCCTCTGTGAGCTCCACGGGCAGTCTCCCAAGTCCAAAGCCCTGCGGACGGGCACGGTGAGGCGGAGAAAACGCCCCCTGGTCCACCTGAGACCCGCCCACTTGGACGAGGCCCTCAGCCCCGTGACCACGCCTGAGGACGAGGAGGATGCCGTCATCCACCGCATCAAACACGTGGCAGGTCAGAGGTCACAGGGGCTGGGCCTACATCACAGTGTTGACTCAAACAAGAGATGTTGTCACTTTTTTTTTCCTCTCACAATTAGCCAATGACAGTGCATGGCAGAAATTAGAAAATTTCATTTTATCAAGGGGGGGGGGGGGGGGGGGGGGGGGGTTATGAAGTTTTCAAATGTTGCCATGTTCTTTGGTTATGTTTGATAGCGGACTTGTCACTGTTAGCCACTTGTCGGTTTGTGTTTCATCAGACAATCTATGATTCAGACCTAGTGTGAGAAGGGCGTTTGACATTTAGTGAAACATTGTCTGTCTTTAACTTCCTTCATCTTTATACTTTATGACGTTTGATAGAACGGTCTTGTGGACTTACTAATAGGATTTAACCTTAACCTTTGATGGTCAAAGCAATGGAGTTTCAAGAGGTCTCGTATATTTCTATTCTATTCTTATTTGGCTGGATCTAAAATGGCGGTGTGTCTCCCCCCTCAGGCTCTACTCAGACCAGACACATCCCTGACCACGTCCCTGGTGGCCTAGCCCTCTACAGTGTCTCCAAACTCCTCCTCATCATCAGCTTTGTGTGAGTTTCCACCCATCACCACCCTAGGTGGATCTGTCACCCCCCCCTGACACACCCTGCTTATGTTTGAGATGGGGTAGTGGCTTGTTTACTGTGGGTAGCTGTTAGCATTGGAATTGTAATGAGCTGGGTATTGTAAATGAGCTGGGTAATTCCTTGTTTGTGTTTTTCACTTGATGTTGTACAGAGTGCTAACTCCCCTGTAACCCGGCGTGGGTCTCTTTGATTCTGTGCATCAAACAACACCAAACCCAAGAGTGGTTCCCTAAGCCTTTGTCATTGTATTTCCTGTATTATTAGTTTGTTGGCCGTAGAAATAGTGTTCTATTTGTATTGTATGGTTGTTGAAACCAGGGGAGGCTGGTGGATGGTAGAAATGGGAGGACGGGCTCATTGTAATGCGTGGAATGGAATGAGGAACAGGAAGCGTGTATATTCCATTCCATGCATTACAGTGAGCTCGTCCTCCCATTTCTACCTCCAGCAGCCTCCCCTGGTTGGAATATCCTGTCCCTCGCCCTGTGTAGAGAGTTGATCCGTTGATGGAGTGATACGACTGTCTAGTTTGTCTAGTTTTCTCTCAGTTTTTGTTTCGTGTTATGGGTCTCATTTCCCTGTTGATTCAGTCTCATCATGTCATGTGATTAAATCTGGCCAATCACACTACCGGACTACTTCTTATGTTATTCGATATCCCAGACCAAGACAAACCATTCATCGATTCTCAGATAGATGTAGTCTGTAGTCTCCATTTTCTCCCTCTCCTCCCACTTAGAGGAGGGGAGTGTTTGAAAGGGGACATAGCAACGTTGTCTCTCGCTCTCTCTCTTTCTCTGTCTTGTTCTGGTGGTTTGTGTAATCTTTCTGTCTTTCTCTCTTTCTTCTTGTCTCCATTGCATCCTATAGGATCTGTATAAGGTATTCAACTTTTTCATGGACTTGGTTCACCTTGTTGTAAACTACTGTTTTAGCATTCACATAATCCATCCCTTGCAGTAGTTGTTGGCTTTTCAAATAAGTCCTACCTGTCTGACAATATCAGTTTTTGTCCTTTTACCCCTTCTCTCTCTCTTTCCCTCTTTCTCTCACTCTCTCTTTCTCTCTCTCTCTCTCTCTCACTCTCTCTTTCTCTCTCTCTCTCTTTCTCTGATCTGTAGCCTGGTGTTGCTGGTGTTTCTAAACATGATGCTGTTCTATAAACTGTGGATGCTGGAGTACACGACACAGAGTCTGGCGACTTCCTGGCAAGGCCTCCGACCACAGGAAAGGTCCGTCACCTGAAAAAATGCAATCCAGATGTGTCAACCTTACCTCACATTACGAAATCACCCCCTAGATGGCGATGTTTGACACTCTCTCTGTGTGTTTGTGTGTGTGTGTGTGTGTGTGTGTGTGTGTGTGTGTGTGTGTTTCAGTAAACTTCCGCAGACGCAGCTGGAGTGGGCTCAGCTCCTGGAATCGCAGCAGCGTTACCATGACGACGAGCTACAGAAGTGGAAGGAGATCATTAAGTCGTCTGTGCTGCTACTAGACGAGGTGAGAGAAGACTACAGCCCGAACAATCAGATTGGACATATACAGGATCATCAACCATCAGTGTGCCGTACCATTCAACCAGTACTCGAGTTGTAAAAGACAATCAGGGGGGATGGTGGATTTTATCATATGAGGACAATTTTAGCATCCCCACAGCGTCAGTGACTACAGTGTCAGTGACTTGGTAAAAATGTCATTGCATGTGTGCGTGCCCCCTCGCCCACAGTATTTTACTCAATATGCGCAAAACTAAATGTTGAAATAGCAGTAATACCACGTTCATTGATAAAATGACATAAGGGATGGAAAGGGGGGATGGCAGTTTTAGAAGGGGGATGATTTTGACCGTTTTTATTTCAGGGGGGATGCCATCCCCTCTCATCCCCCCTCAACTCGAGTGCTGCATTCAACCCCTGGTCAGAGCCAGGGCCTGGAGTTTCTCCCAGTCAGGTCTCATCCTGATTAGGAAAAAAAAGTCATGGCTGGTTGATCAGGTGGTGCCGGTCGTAGATGTTTGCTCAGATGTGACTGTAGTGTCTCCTGTGTCCATGAGGTTTCTTTGTGTCTTCCACAGATGAAGGACTCGTTGCTGAACCTCCAGAAGGGCGTAGGCTTAAGGGATTATAACTCTGAATCAGAGGAGAAGGAAAGTCGACATCACTGACAGACATGGGGGGCGGGGGGTGGGCGGGCCTTCTAGTGCTTGACCTCTGTTAGGAATTGACCTCTGGAGCGGGTGGCCGCCCGCACCGCTGTATCACGGGAGAAAAGAGAGCGACTGACCTTGGCCCGAACTACTTTTTCTCAATCCCCCCCCCTCCCCCCCACGGCCCGTTCTGCTCACCTCATTTTCAGAGAACATTGTACTGTAAAAGCTTTTTCTTTGGCCAAGCACGGACAAAAAAAAAAAAGCAAAGATAGAAGTGATGGGAAAAAAAAGCATGCAATGTTTGTCTCCATATGAAATACTTTCAGCGGAGATGTGTATTTAAACCTCTACGTACTGTCTCAGAAGAGCAACAACAACAAAAAAGACGGTCAGGAGTTTTTTTGGGGGGGGCTAATAGCCTTTTCAGGAGCTCTTTGGAGTTAAAGAGCTGCAGTATCCCTTTTTTACCGACCCTTGGAATCTGGGACCAGGTTACGACCGTTACTGAACCACAATCAGCTTGCAGTATTTCGAACATAACTGGTCATTTCCATAATAGAATTACAAGGAATCAAATTATATTATAGACATAGATTTTATATATACAGTATATATATCTATCTATATATATAGATATAGATATATATTGATATATATGGATATATAATATAAATAGATAGATATATAGATATAGATATTATATTATCATGAGAATATAATGATGTATGTCATTTTTTTTGTAGATGTCGATTGCAGTCAGGGCTACTTTATACCAGGCTTCCATGGCGAATCAGGGCTGGTTTCCCTGAGAGCTTGTGCCATGGCGTTGAGTTTCTATGTTCGTACTGTGTTTTCAGGTTTTTTAAGGCATGTTCTCCACTGTGTGTAGAGTAGCTCTACCCATTGATTGAGTTATTGACAGAGGGGTTAGCTGGCTGTTAGCAACGGTGAGAATGTATTGGATTTACAGTATGGTTTGCTAACATGTTAGCATTAGCAGATATGGATGTTGGTTGCTGTCCTCAAGAAAAAGAGGAATTTTTGGCCCTTGCCAACCCCAAACGTTCTCTCAGCGTTGTTCTTAGGTTTTATCCAAACATTTCAATAGCTCCAATGTTGTCTGGATGACTTGCTTTAGGTTACGGATAATCTATTCATTGTTGCCAAGTTTTTTTCATGTCAATGTATTATGTTTTAATGCAACATTTATTTCTTTTTTTTTCTTCATTCGGGCAGTATTTCTTGTTGTCCCTTAGCCACGTTTGTGTTGTATCAATTCATATGTGGCTGTTGGTTAGATTACAATGTACTCTGGATGTACTGTAGGCCTTTGTATAGGCCCCAACTGAATTACGGATAATAATAGAGCATGAATGTCCTCCCTGCTCTTTAAAGATCATCTGAGGTTTTTAGCAGTATTTGTTTTGAGTCAAAATACTGTCTTCCTGAGAGCTTGATGGTCAGTGTTATGATTTGAGGGGATGTTATATTACACCATATGGAACTTTCTACAGTGTTCAGCTTTTGACCAGAGAGAGTTCAGTGTTTTGGAGTTTGCGGAGTGGGACATTTTTTTATAAAGGGATACTGCAGCTGAACCCTAAGAACGACAATTACTGATGTATATGGTGATTAGACTGTGAACTTCTTCATTGAGAATGCTTGAAGCTGGAGTAAAAAAATTAAATAAGAATCATGTAAAGTGTACAGTATTCAGAGGCAGATATTTATTGATTTATTTATGTACAGTGTAAAAGAAACGTTAGGGAAACGTCAGTGTTCACCAACTCCCCTTGTCTTCCCAAAGATGTCTGTCGGCGTGCTTAACTTCTGGCTTGTTTGAGCGTCGAGATGTGGCACCGTCAACCATTCCGACTTTTATTTTATGTCTTTCTATTTCAGTGTCCTAGAATGTTATCCACTGTGGCCAAATTATCTTTCAGTACTCCCTACTCTACTTGGCTTTCCCCCTTGTTTTTGACTGACTTGACCATAAGGTTTCTTGTGATGACTTTGGAAACGAAAAGACTTAAAACGGTTAAATGGCCATTAAAGATGTGTTTCTGGGTTTGGGATTAAGTCATAAACAGTGCGCAGAAATAACGTTTAAGCCAAAACAATGATGTCAGACCTCTCCAGAGTTTTCCGTTGAGTTATTAAACACAAGGAATCAGCACATGTCCCTCAGTACAGCAAGTCACCCACATTCCAACAAGAGTTAGGATCCATCTTAAAGAGAAGGAAAGGGGTGGACACAATGGATAGCATTTCACATTTATGAATGTGAGTAATTGATATAATTGCTGAATACGTTTCCCAGACTGGTTTTGCTCTATGATAAGGTCAGAGAGAGGGTGTGAATGACTAAGTGATTGGTGCTGAATTTGGCCCAGTTTATTTCAGGTTATGAAACCTCATATTAATGAAGACCATTGAGAGCAGAGTTCTCACTGGTATGAGGAGCCTACAGTGACCGTGTACATAGTGAACTCATAGTAGTGCCTGTATGCAATCAATATTGATCGTGTTAATCTTCCAGAAAGTGTGCATGCATCCCCAAGTTAACAACCATAGCTAAATGTTCAATCTCATTTGGTTTGATATGCAATCACAAATGTACTCTATGCATGGAGGCTTTATATAGCAGGACTGTCCCAAATGATGGAGATGAATTGACTTAGATCAAACAATAAGCTAATGTAGGTTCATTGAAAATCTGGAGAGTGACTTGAGATAATTAAATCGTTTTCATAAAACTGAATGGTCAAAAACATAAGCATGTTTTGAGTGTTTGCAAAAACAAATAAACACCCAGAAGGTAATTTTTTGAGGGTACAAATTGAAATATTTATTTTTTATTGTTTATGTTTATGTTTATGTTCGCCAAATGAAACAAATCTCTGAAGCAAGCAATCATGATATTGACTATGAGTCATGACATTGAATAAATTAATACATTTTAGTAAATACATTTACTTTATTTAAGTTTCCATGGCAATCGCAAGAACCCTGGATTTCATTACTTTACATACACACACACACACACACACACACACACTCATGATCTTTCTATCTCAAAACACTTGGTGTTGTGGCATTGTACGCCTATATCCTCTGTGTGTGCATACAATCCCTGATATGTTTTTTTTTTACTGTTTTGATTTCCATATATGACTCATGAAATATTTATACAGATAATATACTGTATGTATGTTGTGTATAGTTCCAGTGTACACAGACTAGAAAAACCAATCCATGCTGGGCGTGGCTTTGGAAACATTTTAAAACAAAATAAAATCTAAAGACTTTACCATTTGTGGAGTAGGGATGGAGGGAACAAATAAAAGAATTGAAAATATGTGTTTTGTTGCTGACTCATCTCTGACTCACCCCCTACAGGTTGTTTGTCTGTACAGCATTGGGACTGAAGAACTGAGGAACATGTCTGTATAGCATTGGGACTGAAGAACTGAGGAACATGTCTGTATAGCATTGGGACTGAAGAACTGAGGAACATGTCTGTATAGCATTGGGACTGAAGAACTGAGGAACATGTCTGTATAGCATTGGGACTGAAGAACTGAGGAACATGTCTGTATAGCATTGGGACTGAAGAACTGAGGAACATGTCTGTATAGCATTGGGACTGAAGAACTGAGGAACATGTCTGTATAGCATTGGGACTGAAGAACTGAGGAACATGTCTGTATAGCATTGGGACTGAAGAACTGAGGAACATGTCTGTATAGCATTGGGACTGAAGAACTGAGGAACATGTCTGTATAGCATTGGGACTGAAGAACTGAGGAACATGTCTGTATAGCATTGGGACTGAAGAACTGAGGAACATGTCTGTATAGCATTGGGACTGAAGAACTGAGGAACATGTCTGTATAGCATTGGGACTGAAGAACTGAGGAACATGTCTGTATAGCATTGGGACTGAAGAACTGAGGAACATGTCTGTATAGCATTGGGACTGAAGAACTGAGGAACATGTCTGTATAGCATTGGGACTGAAGAACTGAGGAACATGTCTGTATAGCATTGGGACTGAAGAACTGAGGAACATGTCTGTATAGCATTGGGACTGAAGAACTGAGGAACATGTCTTTATAGCATTGGGACTGAAGAACTGAGGAACATGTCTGTATAGCATTTGGACTGAAGAACTGAGGAACATGTCTGTATAGCATTGGGACTGAAGAACTTAGGAACATGTCTGTATAGCATTGGGACTGAAGAACTGAGGAACATGTCTGTATAGCATTGGGACTGAAGAACTGAGGAACATGTCTGTATAGCATTGGGACTGAAGAACTGAGGAACATGTCTGTATAGCATTGGGACTGAAGAACTGAGGAACATGTCTGTATAGCATTGGGACTGAAGAACTGAGGAACATGTCTGTATAGCATTTGGACTGAAGAACTGAGGAACATGTCTATATTTATACCGCACTATCCAATGCACTGTTGTCTGTCCTGTGTTGTTGTTGTTGTGTTGTCCTGTTTTTTGACTCGTGAAAAAAAGTATAAACGCACTTGCTGTGGTGACAAAGCAAATTCCTATATGTGTAATGCATAGTGGCAATAAACGTTATCTGAATATATAGCATTGGGACTGAGGAACTGAGGAACATGTCTGTACAGCATTGGGACTGAAGAACTGAGGAACATGTCTGTATAGCATTGGGACTGAAGAACTGAGGAACATGTCTGTATAGCATTGGGACTGAAGAACTGAGGAACATGTCTGTATAGCATTGGGACTGAAGAACTGAGGAACATGTCTGTATAGCATTGGGACTGAAGAACTGAGGAACATGTCTGTATAGCATTGGGACTGAAGAACTGAGGAACATGTCTATATTTATACCGCACTATCCAATGCACTGTTGTCTGTCCTGTGTTGTTGTTGTTGTGTTGTCCTGTTTTTTGACTCGTGAAAAAAAGTATAAACGCACTTGCTGTGGTGACGAAGCAAATTCCTATATGTGTAATGCATAGTGGCAATAAACGTTATCTGAATATATAGCATTGGGACTGAGGAACTGAGGAACATGTCTGTACAGCATTGGGACTGAAGAACTGAGGAACATGTCTGTATAGCATTGGGACTGAAGAACTGAGGAACATGTCTGTATAGCATTGGGACTGAAGAACTGAGGAACATGTCTGTATAGCATTGGGACTGAAGAACTGAGGAACATGTCTATATCGGTCATCCATTCTGCTGTAGAAAAAATTGCTTCTGATTGTGCCAAATGCTCAATGTTATCGTCCATTCAATTCGTCCAATGTCAATGAGATATTCCTTGTTATTTTGATTACTATGGTATCACTGTAGGTTATGAAAGTTGGGGCAGCCATGTAAGGTGTAGCCATGGTCTCTCTCTCTCACCACTGTAAACAACCCTCTTCACTACTGCCAACCTGGTGGTGGATGAAGACATCAGTCAGGTACGTCCATACATTTATGTTTTTATCCCTGTTGTAAAGGACTTTGAGCTGCATTTATTGTATGAAAGGTGCTATAAATAAAGCTTTACTTACTTACATATATATTCCACTCCAATGTGACTGAAGTTATGATGTAGCCAGCTCATTCCTGGTCTCTGGATGTGTGTCAACAGTTGAAGTACCCCGTTCTCCAAAACAATTCTAAATCATCACTGATGGAGTGAATTATGAAGAATGTGGGATCCCACAGGAGAGCTGTTTTTCAACTATCCCCTGGCCTCAAAGATCTGTGATAGAAAGAAAGTAGACAGAGGCGGCGATGCATTGGGACTATTTGATATACTGCATTCTTTCATTGAATACTCAAATTGAATATCTAAAAAGGAGTTGGACTCGCTACTGTATCTAGATGCTGTCTAGGTCTTGAGGTCACGCCTTTTGACACAATCTGCTTACATACTACTGTATATACACTCACAAGTCATCACCAGAAGGTTAATTGTTCTGTCTAGGTGAATTGTGGAGCTTTTATGATCTGGACACGGTCATATCCACACAGCCACCAGGGGGCGGTACCCACTTGTTTACACAGCATCAGGTCTCCAATGCTTTTGTTCTCAGTCGAACTCCAACAATACTTTGCTTCTTTTGTTCTGTTTCAACTATGAATAACACACTTCAAAGACACATATAGAACCTGTTTTCCCCCTGAGGCCTGCTGTCGTCAGACAGACTCTCCTGGGTCTTCTCGAACTACAATTCAGGTCTCATATAAAGTTGAATGTCTCATTCATAACAGGCACGACTCGACCAACGTGTCGATCTCCTTGTATTACAACTTATTATCGTAACGTATTATCATATGAATTCATTTAAACTGCCAACGTGGTGTAGTGACGTGATTTGAATAGCCTTCGGGAATAGCCACGGGAAGAGATCAACAATATCCAATCACATCTTGAAATAGGCGATGCAATGAATACCTCATGAATATTAACTGACCTGGGCTCTGGTTATCCAATAGACCCTCGAAGGGGCTGGGCATGCAAATATGCAGTTGACAGCTGCGGAGTTAGAACCGAACCTAAGGAACGGGCTTTGTGGTCACTATGGAGCGCAGCTGGATAGGCTGCCCGCGGTACTCGGAGACAAACATTGATAACATAACCAAAGAATAACAAAAGTTGGTGTACTATGCAGGTCATTTAGGTTCAATTCGATTACCTGATCGGAAAGAATAGCCAATAAACGATTTCATATTGGAAGCAGAACCGAAGATCTAAGGAAGATGTACCGTGCGTTTTCTTTCCCCGTGACCGCGGAGCGCAGTCGGAATAAAGAGCGGCTGGAGGCGAGTTTAGCCGGGCTGTGTGAGTTGGAACTGTTAAAGCAGAGGCAGGAATGCCTGGTCCTGAGCGCCCTCTCCATCGGGGACACTGTCCCCGGCCGCCCGGCATGGGGGGACCTCCGACCGGTCCGCTCCACCTCCGAGACAGACGAGAACAGCTATAGGCGACAGCCGGTAAATAGTAATAGTTTTATTTTGTGTAGCCATTTATTGCAATTAGCCTGTACACTGTTGTGAAGTTTAGGTCTGGCTTTGATTCGATACAAAGTGGCTTGCATGACTAGTGTAGCCTTTTAGATGAATTAATGACATAGCATGCGAGAAGGTGCTGTCTGTTGATGTAATGCTTATGGAATGACGCCACACGAAAAGTTAGATACAGCTTTTACTCAACTGCAGAATCCGAGTAACGGTGCAGGCAGAAACGAACAGTGCAGTGCTCTAAGCCCATTTAAGGCAAACTTGGTGAATTCATTGACCCTGTCTGTTAGGAATCCCTCCGTTTGTATTCCGAGATCGAGTTAAAGTGATAAATGATCTCTTGTTTAAATAGCGGTATGGCCGTGCCCATCATATGTTCACACATGAATGCGTGTGGCCTATTACCATTCGATTATTTTTGCAGTTCAGCGTGTTTTCATCTGTCAAAATTAATATCCCAAATCAGTGTGTCCAGTGCATAATGTCCTCAAAGACTGGAATAACTATTTGGCAGTGCTTAAACAAAGTTGTCCCTGTCCGCTGCTTTGACAGCGATAGGTGAAATAAGACTTCAAGGACTATGTGGCTCTGTGGATGAGGCTGTTACTCCTCTCGGTCTTGGGTGGTCTTCCTAACCATAGTTCAGCATTGCTTAATCAAATAGCGGGTCTAACACGAACACACATTGTTACTTCCAAATGCCCTTTCTTCTCTCAAGGGTTATAGCCAAGAGATTGGAGCCTTATGTGAATTGTGTAGGCCTATTTCATGCTAAGCGGGTATACGTTATCTTGTCCTGGCAAGGAACGGTTATAGCCAAGAGATTGGAGCCTAGTGTGATGAGAACCTGAACATGGCCTTACAACAACTACCCAAAGGCTATTCTTAGAGGCCAAAATAAGAACCGTGTAGTAGGCCTATTTCATACAAAGGAATATGGCATGTCTATAATCATCAAAGGCAACGCCTCCAGCAACAAGCGACAAATTGTATGTAAATGAAATCTATAGGCCTAACGGTTCTCTTCGCTGTTCTCGGTCGATAAGCGTCCCGTCTGCTTAAAGACGCGCATGACTTGCACACGACCCCTATAAAGAGGTCAGTTTAAATCGGTGATAGATATACATGAGCGGCCCCTCTCTGTCCTTCTCCTCCTCTCGCCTCAGAATGTCGCCTGAACAATAGCCGTGGGCTGAGCAGAATATTGATAGGGCTGCCGCACTTGTGCTGTGACAGTTTGACCAATGAAGGCTTTCCCTGTGGGAAATGTTGTTGAGCTCAGGCATTGTGTTTGAAATATATTGGATTATTTTCTTGGGTTTTCAATCGTATTTTATGTCCATCATGGGTTATTAATCAAATCAAATACATATTTATGATATCATAGAATACATGTGTAAACAGGTACAATGAAATTCTTATTATAAGCTATACCTTTCAATAATAATACATATAGTCCTATTTTGTTATTTGGATAGGAGTTATCATAATCATACTGTATCTGTATTCTGTTTTCTTTGATGTAATTACCATGTCATTTTAAGCAAATATTATTCATCATTTGTTCTTGAAAGTATTCCTGCACAAAAGCATACCCTGGAATGCACCAAGCTACAGATAATGCATTTTAACATTGTAATAGCTACAATGATTTAGAGATCAGATCAGACAAATAGCATGGCTAGGTTTCCTGTTCAGACTGATAGCCCCACTGGCTAACAATGACCCCAAATCCTCCATATGTTGTGTCTACCAGGGAAGTGTTTGATGTTTAGTATAAGATTGATGTTACAATATCTCCTGGGGCGGCCATGCGCGATCCATACCTCCTGCATCTCTCTGCCTCTTTAATAGCTGAACCTCTGGCTCATGTTTCGAACATGACGATGATTCTCTCTGCTACCATTCCTAAAGTGTGGAAGGCGGCCAATGTTCTCCCTCTTCATAAGGGAGGTGATCCCAGCGACTTGAATAATTACCACCTTATCTCAAGTCTTTCTTGCTTATAAAAAACAAATGGCGTCCCTGATCAATTCTCAGATGCAGTCCTTTTTTATCAATAAATTGAGTTTTAAATGCGCACCAGTCAGGTTTTAAGTCTGGACATAGCACTATTATAAATGATCTTGGGCCGGTTTCACAGACAAGGTTTAAACCTAGTCCTGGACTAAATCACACTTTCTATGTAAAATCTCCACTGAAGATGCTTTTTAGTCTAGGACTAGGCTTAAGCCTTGTCTGTGAAACCAGCCCAGTGATTTCTCTGCATAAGAAACAGCGCTGTGTCCTCTTTATTGACCTCTTGATGGCTTTTGATGCTGTTGATCTATTACAAAATGGCCTGCAGGACAGGAGTCAATGTATTCGATGTGTCTAGTAGATGCAGTTCAGTCTAGTTTTCTCTATGTTAATAAAGGTTTCCTGCAAGGTTTCGATTCTAGGTCCACTGCTGTTAACCGTTTACATAAATAATGTTGGTTTGTCCTTGAACAGTGGTAAATTGCATCTTTATGCTGATGCTATTGTTGTCTACTCCTGTGCCGCCTCAGCTCAGCAGGCTATTCTTGACCTTCAGAAAGGTTTTGTTTCCATTCAAACATTGCTTATTGGTCATACGCTGGTGCTGAATGAAGAGAGAACTAAATAAATGTGTTTTAAATCCTGATTAGTTGATTAGAATGATCTGTATATTTGAACCCTGAAAGGAGCCCAAATTAAACAAGTCCTACATTATAAATACCTGAACATTTGCATAGATGATGAACAGTCTTTTAAAACAATTCATTTTTGAAAACGTTGTTTCTTTCCAACGGTCTCAACTCAATTTCTCATCAGTAACAATTCTCCAATGAACGAGCGATTCATTAACCGAGGTATTGGCCAATCAATAAGAAATAACGGATTTGCAATTTGACCTTCCAACACAATGTGACCCTCTCCAGACAGCCTCCTCCAGGACCTCTGCCTTATTCAGGACTAAACACCATTGATTCTCCCTCAGTGCTGGGAGAGGGAGGATAGGGCTGCCCAGGCCCAGGTGTGTGTGTGTGTGTGTGTGTGTGTGTGTGTGTGTGTGTGTGTGTGTGTGTGTGTGTGTGTGTGTGTGTGTGTGTCTGTGTGCTCTTAAAGTATCAAAAACCAGAAACACTATGGGGATAGGATTAACCATAACATAAGGCTGCCGTAATCTCACTGCATTTTTGGGGCACAGGAGAATTTGGGGGTGTATGGTGTGTGTAGATTACGGTGTTGCCATGTGCTTGGTGTCTTTTTGCTTCCATGTTTGCGTGTTCCCAGCAGGATGTGTGTCTGTGTCTGTCTGTGTGTGTGTGTGTGTGTGTGTGTGTGTGTGTGTGTGTCTCTGTGTGTGTGTGTGTGTGTGTGTGTGTGTGAGCGGACCCTCCAGGTTTATTCCTGGGTCTGTGGTGCTGACAGCCATTAGACAACAGACAACAGCTGGGAAAGCACTGCCCACACGATACCCGCTGCAAGTTCCAGAGTGTGTGTGTGTGTGTGTGTGTGTGTGTGTGTGTGTGTGTGTGTGTGTGCGTTTCAAAAGTGTCTCTATGTAGGCTATGTTATTTAATTATCTGTATCAGTGCATTTATTGTGTGTGTGTGTGTGTGTGTGTGTGTGTGTGTGTGTGTGCTCGTGTGTTTCAAAAGTGTAGGTATGTAGGCTATGTTATTTAATTATCTGTATCAGTGCGTTTATGTGTGTGTGTGTGTGTGTGTGTGTGTGTGTGACCTGTCCTGTCCTGTCCTCCCATTAGGGTTATTTACTGTAAGCCCCCCTACAGAGTCCCTTGCAGCTGTGTGGCCATGTGTCTGTCATCAGAGCCTCACTGCAACACACTCATTCCTTACACTCAACTGTAGTCATATTTGTGTGGTCTGTGTGTGTGTGTGTGTGTGTGTGTGTGTGTGTGTGCGTGCTCCTTGTGTTTCACGCCTAGCTGTGTTTTGTAAACACCCCCGAGTGTCAGCAGTGTGCGTGTGTAGAGTCAAAGCAGGGGGTATGTAGGCGGGGGGGGTTCCGCCATAGACTGAAGACCCATCTCTTCAGGCTACATCTTGACTGACTGTAATTTACATGTTGTTTATGTTTGTCACTTGTGGGGTCTCCGAGGCACAGAGCCAGGGAGAAGGGGGTTCAGTATGGTTAGGCACTTTATTTGGATAGTCCCCTATAGGGGATCTCCAATTGATTAGACTCTCCACTGCAACTCTGTTGATAGGCAACAGCTTGCTTGGGTTAGGTTTAGGGTCAGAGTTAAGGGTTACGGTTAGGGTTAGTTTTGGGTTAAGTTTAGCATTAGGATAAAGGTTAAGTTTAGGGCTAGGATAAACGTTTAGTTTAGGGTTAGGATAAAGGTGAAGGTTAGGGCCTAGTTAGATGAATTGTTGTTGACAGTTCGTTAAACATCTGCTGAACATCTACAAACTTTCCAATCCCCCTCATGATAAGGTTTAGGGGGGTCAACCCAGGGGAGGCTGGTGGAGGTAGAAATCGGAGGACGGGCTCATAGTAATGCATGCAATGTATTAGAGGAGGAGGGTTCCAGCAGTCTTGGTCGTACCCAGCTTTGGGGCTCCCTGCTGGGCTTAGCTGAGCAGCGGGGTTGCCCTCTCTCCCCTGCTGGGAGGTGGAAGATCCAGCAGCAGGGCATAATTAGCCTGCTCAAGGAAGCTGTTAGCGGTTAGCCACCACTGCCACGACTGTTAATAATTGATAAGAACAAAAGGTCTAATTGCACAGGAATCCTGCCTCAGGGGAGACACGAGTGGGGAGGATGAGGAGTTGTGTTCTATTCTGTTCTGGGGTTTATTATGATTATTGTGTATTTGTGTGTGTGTGTGTGTGTGTGTGTGTGTATGTGTAGGCTAGTAGTGTGTGTGGCAGGGTATCTTGTCAGGATGAGTGTTTGTTTGAGGTGTGTGAAAACGGAAAGGAGTGAGCTGGCTGAATAATTGATTGAAAGAGAGGCTCGTTGAGATTGATTGAGTTTGCTCTTAGGGAATTACTCAATTGAGTTACTGTCAATTTCATCACTATCTACTGGAACCTTCTCTCTCCCTTTATCACTTTATCTCTCTCTCTCTCTCTCTTTCTCTTAACTACCTTTAGCACCGTCACGGAGGAGCCACCTCACTTTGTTTCCA